>NC_059113.1:27484832-27784832 GCF_020740685.1 Jaculus jaculus
GTTACCTGGTCACTGTTCTTATCTTACACATTGGCTATCCTAGATCTCCCCTTAAGGAACCTTTTTTATTCAACTTAACAGATGAGTTATTTTCCCTTCCTCACCTTCCCCTAACTGAAAAAGCCCTATAAAGCCCACTACCTAAAAACTTAGGTAGGCTGTGTCCCACTCTTGAGACTCAGCCCTGGCAGCTCATGCTTTGCCCCTAATAAAAGCTTTCATCTTTGCCTCAGAGTGGCTTGCATAGTCTTGGCCACTCTCAAACTTTTCAAGTATATTATCAGTGACAAAGCTCACCTTTCTTATCAGCACAGATTTGCTACTGAGGTAATGCAGAGGGAATAGGGGAAGAGCGGGAGGATTGAAGCCAGGGACTGAAACTGGTAAGAGACAAACAGGGGTGACTCAATGGAGCCTTCACACAGAGTTTCCTGGCCCAGGTCCAGGCTGCTGGACAGGTAAGTAGTTGACATGCCCACTCCATGATGATAAACAGAAAGATATAGAGCAGGGCATAGGGCTTATGCCAATTTGGGCTCTAATCCTGCCTCAGCTATTTACTGGTTACAAGTTATATTAAATATCTCTCCACCCCCACTTTATCATCTACAAAATAGTGGTGATACAATCAGTATACACAGTTGTTCCCTAGGATTGCCAAAACAAAGCATTGCTGTGATGATGGGAACCTGAGATGTCCCTCACAGGCTTATGCTTTTTGAATGCCTGTTCTCAGAGGGTGGTAATATTGGAGGAAGGCTGTGGGACTTTTAGGCGATGGGACCTGACTGGTACAAGGAGGGTAATAGAGATAGACACATGCCAGGTCCAGATCTGGCATGATCTCTCTTTCCTGGTCTGCCAGTTTCCCTATTTCATGAAATCTGCCATGATGACTGTACAGTGGGAAACCATGAGCCAAGATAAATCTCTCTTTTAAGTTGTTTGCTCTGACATTTGGGTATTAGCAACACAACAGTAATGAAAACAACCACTGAGAGATTTCGGTACAAGTTAAAGATTCATTTTCTCCCAGCTGTGGAGGTTGAGTGAGGTCAGCTGCTGTCTCCCCGTGTACAGCCTTCTCCCTGCACCTCATATGCTCTGCCCTCTGAACCTTAAGCTCCTTTTCATATTGGAATACAGCACAGTCTAATGACTTTATTTTAATTTAACTTTTTTAAGTGCAAGATTCTAGCTCCAAATACAGTCACACTATGAGATATTTTAAACATATTTTACTGGGGGTACACAGTTCAGCCCACAACATCTCTGCATTTATTTCAATTGCCATAAGCTTAACATAAGGTGACAATGTATATGAAAAGACTCAAGTTTAAATGCCTGTAAGGGTGTGGGCAGAGCACTCTGCTCATGGTTAAACATCACAAAGCTTTTAGCTTAGAGCTCAACATGGGCTAAGTACTTCACCAGCATTTGTTTTGTTTCTAACATAAATAAACACAGTACTCAAACATGAGCATTTGTTTGTGGTATCAATGTAGCCATCTCTGAATCCATGTCTGCCTCCAGCTATCTCTTCAGTCTCTCAGAGGAGGGCTCAGACACTGGGGCCCATCGGCATCTGATAACTGGATTGTAAAGTGCCCTGTTTTGCTGCTGAAAGAGCTGCGTGGGTGACTGTGCTGCTGGTGTGTGCTTCCAACACTAAGTCCTTTGTTTTCTTTTCATTACACGTAAATGAGCAGCTTCAAATCGGTCAGTGGAAGCAAATGAGTTCTCTGAGCATCTGTGAATGAGGTTTGCTGACAGTGTCTCTAGTCCTGTATGCCTGAGTGAAAATCTAAAAATTGCAAGACAATTTGTCCTGACGTCCTTTCCAGTTTGAGTCCTATTAAGCCAGTCACACCCACAACCTGGACATTCCCTTGGGTGAGCGAGAAAGAAGGGAGACAGTGCAGGGATGGCTCAAAAGCTCCAGGTGATTTACAAAAAAAGAACCTGCGCTGGCCACCAAAGTAATTCTATCTACCTTGTAGGGTAAGGATTTCAGAATCAGTGGAATGGCTTAGGGAGTTTCATATGTAACCTGTGCTTGAGAAGTGTGGGAAAAAGTGCAGAAGGAAGCCTTCCTCATATTATAGAAACCAAAACTCCATGGGTGTTGTCTAATTGGAACAATGATGGAGTCATCATATACCAACTGTAGAGATCATATTCATTGAGACCTTAAACAATCATTTAATACAATCAGCTCTCTAAAAGAAGCAGTCAAGCAAGCATAGGGCATTATGTAGGCAAAACGATGATCTGGATGTCTGGTTTTTAGCTTAGAAATTTTCATGGTCACAATGCCTACGCGTAAGCCAGTGTTGTCTTGATTTTACATTTGGAAGATCCGGCCTGGCATATGGATTCTCCTTCACGCTTGAAAGACATGAAGGCCTGGCTCCTAGAGCCTTTTGAATCTACTTCATTCCTGCTCTGGTTTCTATGCCTTTATAGATTGTTTTTTAACAAGTATAAAAGACTGATTGATTTTCTTTTAAATAAAATTTTGAGAGCTCACAGTTGTTTTTGGTGAGATCCATACAATGCAGGACCAGGGAGATGAGCTGGTTTCTTGGGCAGGATGGGGCCATGCCATGTGCATCACATCACTCAAGATTCTGCTCCTCAGCTGAGAAAGACCAAAACAGTGTTTGGGGCACCACAGCCGAGACACTGGGAAAGCACTCACTCTAACAAAACTCACAGTCTGCCTTGCAAATAAGGACCCCTAGTTTATACATTATGGAGGAAACTTGTCCATCACCCATGAACAAAGGGCAGTCAAAGGCAAAGGGAGGTCCAGAGTCCCAAGGGCAGTTGCATCTGAGCTTTGGCTGGGTTTGGAGGACTCGCTTCAGCAGAGATCTCCTATCTACTCACCTCTGAAACAATCAGATCGGGTAGCATAACAGAGTGTAGCAATATATGACTTAAAATGAAAACCACCATATTTAGCTCATGGCTCTATGGGTTGGTATGGGCTTTCTTCTGACCTGAGCCAACTCCACTGTCTTCTGCTGGGTTCCCAAATGCTGCTGTAGGCAGTGGGTAAAGGGCTGATACATGGTTGCCTCACAGGTCTGATGACTGACAGACTGTTGGACAGGATGTATTGATTCCTGCCATTTTATGTATCCTACCTGGTTAGCAGTCAGCAGCTTAACCTATAGCATTTCTATGTAGGCACTTGTCAAATTCCCCTGTCTTATTTGTAGATGATGCTTACCACCTATCTTCTTTGTGACATTATCACTTCCAAAGCAGGCCACACTATAAAACCCTATATGTGGTCTGTAAGAATGAACTCTAGGCTTTATTTCCTGATAGAAGATCTACATTCACTCATGATAGTTCATTATTCATTTAAAATTTTAATTTACCCCATGACTAACTAATGCAGTACACAAAACTCAGCCACTCATTCAGAAATTCTTTTTTACTCACTCCTGTCACTAGCTATTTTCTTCTATAAAATGTAAATATTACTAATGAAATATTCAGAAATTATCCATACTGTTTTTTTTTTTTTCTCCTTCTGTTATCCTGTGCCTAGGAATGGCAAAGACTTTACACATTCTCACATCCCCATGATGGTGCTAAAGTGGTTGACAGGCATTGTCAGATATCAGGAAAACCATAATATTTCAGTGTCTTTCTCTGTTTGAAATGTGGGTACATGTCCCTGAACATCTGAACTTGTTCCACTTATTAACTTCATTTTGGAAAGGTTTTAAAATTAACTGTCTGTTCTGTTGTCTGGGATAGTGGACATGGAGTGAAGCTAGCCTGAGGGAGACAGACTGACTCAGGGAAAAGAATTAATGGAAGCACATGGCTCCTGCAAGCAGGAAATGCTTTGATAGGGCCTTTCCTCTTTTTGTTACCAAGAGAACCTTGACAATAGACTCCACCTCGGAGCAGCTGCTCTGTCCCCCAAGTGATGATCACAGCACATTTTCCGTGTCAGACTTGAAGTCTGTACCAGGGAGTGCGCAGGAAGGGACAGTCACAATATTGGGGATCTGCCCTTGGGCCACCACACTGTGTGATGGGTGGAGACACAGCGTGATGTGCCTGAGACACATGTGGACCCCTTGGCACACGTTTCAGGAAGACCATCTGCTTCTGTTGTTCCTCTGACCTTTTCTTAGAACTCACCCTAAGCTGAAAAGAAAGTACCAGAAAAAAATCCAAAGACAAAAGCAATTTAGACCTTCTTGCTAAAAGCAAGTAAAATGAGCAAGTTTTAGGTGAATGTTATGCTGGACATTAGTGATAGAAGGATGAATAACTTTTTTTAGTGATTGAATCATGTCAGGACTTTGTAGGATGGTTCAAAATTCATTTCACCTTTTCAATATACCTGGTAGGCACATGTTATCCCCCTTTTTGTAGAGAAAAAAAGAAAATACTGAGATTCAAGGAGATTCAATGGCTCTTTCAATGCCGGTCTAACTGCATGAGAAGGTTGAGGAATGTAAAACAAAGGTTCTGTATTTTATACTCTACAAAACCTGATGCTGATTTCTGATATATCCACAAATCTGATGTTTATCTTTATTCCCAACTTCTGTGTTGAATGTCTGTGGTAGTTTGATTCAAGTGTCCCCCATAAACTTAGGTGGTCTAAATGTTAAGTCCCCAGCTGATAGCAATTTGGAATTAAAGCCTCCTGAAGACAGTGTATTGTTGGGGGTGGCCTTATGGCTATTCTAGCCAGCTTCCTCTGGCTAGGAGGTAGTGTCTACCTTCTGCTCCTGCCATCATTTTCCCCTGTTATCATGGAGCTTTCCTTCAAGTGTGTAAGACAAAATAAACTTTTTGTAAAAAATTTTCCCCGCAAGCTTCTCTTTGTCCGGTATTTTCTGCCAGCAATGCAAACCTGACTGCAACAATATACACAATGCTTAAATCAACACTGGGAATGAGTAGACCCAGTGCAGTCTCATCCTGACACGTGACACTGTGGGAGTTACTTAACTTACAGGTATCTGCCATCTTCTAATAACATAAGAAAAAAGGACTTTATGAGATTATAGCCATTCTTATTCCTAAACTTACAATTGCATATCTTAAAATTCTGCATGAAATTTGTGGTCATTAGGATAGCTACAATCTAACAATAGCAAGAATACTAACCCAGGAATTGTGTGTCATAGTGTTACAGTGTCTGTATTGAGAGTTCATGAAAGTCCTTGAACTCCATACCCTGAGTTCATATTTGTATTTATCCAAAGAATTGGGCAAACCAAACTGAGAAAGATAATCATTAAATTATTATGCTTACTATATTTATTTGGGGAAGTAGAAAACCCATGGAAGGGAAATGGATACTCCATGTGGTCTGAAAGCCTTTGTAAAGGACCTGGAAAAAAAAAGTAAAAACAGATTTTGAGAGGAAAGAAAAGAAAGTTCAGAGAGTGCCAGCCTTGTGGAGGGCATAAACGGGTAGGGTAAGGGTCGGGGGAGACAGACCTACTAGGTCCTGGAAGTTCAAGAGAGATGAACATACTCTCTGTCCAAGAGAGTCTGTCCAGTGGAAAATGCCTCATCATGGTGGCTTCACATTTGGGCTCAGGTGAGCCAGAGCAAGAGGTGATTGGTCTGGGCAAGGGTCTGGCGCAAAAAGGTCAGCTATGACTCTAAGTTTCGGGGCTCAGGTTAAACAATCACAGTATCAGGATCAGATTTACAGTCTAGGAAAGGGTAACTCTCTTCCAAGGAGGGCTCAGGTTGGTCATGGAAAAACAGGTCTAGGGAACTCCTTTAGGCAAGACATACGGAGAAGGCAGCTTCTCTTTTCTCTAGCAAAATGGAGACTAAAAGCAGAGAATTAAGGACATTCCTGCCTTTAATTAATATTTATTTATTTATTTATTTATTTATTTATTTATTTATTTATTGCTGAGGGGCCTATTCACCCTAACTTCCTCAATAGAGGATGTGAAATTTAGAATCCTTGTCCATGGCTGGCTAGGCAATAACAAAAACAGCATGGTGGCTCCTCAGAGACTTGGCTACCCAATGAGCATGGGCTAAAGCAATCCCACTTCTGGTGCTCCCCTGACCACTGAAAAGCGGAATCTTTAACAGCTGCTCGTATGCCATCTTCTTAGTGTCATTATTTGTGTTAATATAAAATTAGGAGCAACCCACATATTCATTGATGGATAAGGAAAAAGTCAGATATACATATGTGGAATATGACTCAGTCTTAGAAAGGAAAGGAATCTGACCCATGCTTCAATCTGAGCGAACCTTAAAGAAATCAGGCTAGGCAAAAAAAAAAAAAAAAAATCAAGTCACAAAAAAACAAACCTTGCCTGTTCCCAACAGCGTGAATGAAGAACATGCAGCAGAGAAAGTGACAGAGTTTGGGGCTGGCAGAGGGAAATAGATAATTTAGTGCTCTCAAAATTTGATGCAGAGAGAGAAAGGATTTTTGGAGTTGGGTGATGGTGGTTAGGCAGTATAGATTTAATCTATACCTGAAAATAACTAAATTAGTGAAAAATTTATAATTTAAACAGAAATTAAGCTGTATATGGTGGCACATTCCCATAATCCCCACACTTGGGAGGTTGAAACAGGATCTCCAGGTCAGCCTGGGCTACACAGCTAAACCCAACTTGAAAGAAATCAAAAAAAGTAAATAAATAAATAATACATAAAATGAATTTAAAATAAATAGGAAGCCACAATATGGTATCAGTTATAGCAACAAAATTTACGAGTATTCTTAATGTGGCAGTTTGAATTAGAAGTCCTTGGTCAATTCATGTTTTGAATGCTTGGTCCCTGTGTGGTGTCAATTTGGGAGGCGGAGCCTTCCTGGAGGAGGTGTGATGCTGGGGGCAGCAATTGAGGTGTTATAGCCAGCTCCCTTTCCTGAGAGTTTGACTCACTTTCTTGCTGCTGTTTTCCACCTGACACCCAGCCTCTGCTTGTGCCATGCTTTCCCCTGAAACTTTCCCTGAAGACCGTAAGCCAAAATAAACCCTTTCCTCCCATCAGCTGCTCTGGTTGGGTGTCGTGTCTCTGCAACTATAAGATGACATAACATCTCCTATCTTGAAGTGTTAGCAGAATTCCATTTCATAATTATTCTTGGGGAGTTTCAAAATCTCATTACATCTACTGGGTGGGACTGTGAACAAGCCAGAGGGAAGAGGGTGAGGAGAAGCCACTTTGCTACAAGATGAAGAAAGCAGTGTCTCCAAGAAGGCTGCTGCCCTATAGAAATGCCCTGTGCTGGGAAAAGTGGAGCATACTCAGAGATATTAGAGCAAGGGGATGTGTTTGAGGCCCAGAGGGTAGGGGAAAGAATGGCACATGTCAGAAATGGAGACAGGAGCAAAATGAAACTGTCTGGAGATGTTAAGAGTATGCGGTGTCTTATACTGCAAATAGAGCCATCGGGGAACTCTGAGATGGAAAAAGACAATATTTTGACTCCTGCTTTTAACACAGCATTCTGGGGGTGGGGATATGGCTCAGTGGTTAAGAGTGCTTGCCACTTGAAAGCCTTTCAGACCTAGGATAATGGAAAACACTAAGTCCCAATCCAAAACCCATTTAAAAAGCTGAGCGTGGCCATACCCACCTATAACCCCAGTCCGTGGTGGACTGAAGAATCACAGAGGCTCACTGATCTACAGCAGCTCCCCATTGAGAGAGAAGCAGTCTAAAGGAAATATAATGAGCAAAGAGAAGGACATTCGACAGTCCCCTCTGGCTTCTGCATGCCTGGTGCAAGTTCATCTTCTTACACACATATTCATATAGCATTGATCACACAGACCACATACATATGCACACTATATACAACACATACACATGCCTCCATGCACCACTTATCACATAGACCACTACACATATTATACACCACACACACACACACACACACACACACACACATGCATACACCACTGATCACAAAGACCACATACACATACTATACAGCACACATATGCACACATAGCACCTATGGATAGAATCAAAAGCTAGCAAAGGTAGATTGTGGTTGTCTAGATTAGAGAACGTGTGAAGTGAGACAGACAGTAGCTTGACTCTAGAGACAATATGGGAGGCAATAGCCAAAGCATCTGGAGATATATTGATGGAAACTTCTGCATTGCTTTTCAGATCAGTCCCTAAATGCCACAGTCTCCCTCCCTGGACCTGGAAGAACACTGAGTTGCTCCTGTTTGGGTCCATGGCCTCCAAGTCTTGCTTACAAATGAACCTTTTATATCACAGCTAGCTCCGTCTTTCTAAAAACCTCATGGCAGGGGTGGAGGACAAAGGTCAGTGGTGAGGGTGAGCACTTATCCAATATGCACAAGGCCTTGAATTTGATCCCTGGTGCTGCGAGAAAATAAAATGCTACCCCACCCATGTAACCTCTGAGTTCCACAGTATTTATCATTGCAACAAAATTCCTGACGTAACTTAAAGAAGGATTTATTTTGGTAGGTGCTTTTCATTAGCTGGCTTCATGATTTTGAACCTGAGGTGAGGTGGAAACTCATGGCAGTAGGAACAGGTGAGGTAGGAGCTTCATCTCATGGCAGACAGGAAGATGAGAGAAAGGAAGGGACTGGAAACCAGACAGAATCTTCAAAGTCACCCCCCACCCCCCCCCCCCCACACACCTCTAGTGACCTACCTCTCCTCCAGCTAAGCCCCATCTGCTAAAGTTCCCACCACCTTGAAAGTACTATCAGTCAGGAAGAAAACACCTTCAGTTCATGAGAAGGATGTAGAAGAATTTCAGGTTTAAACCATAGCAACTTTCCTCTTCAATATGTTCAACGTTTACCCATTGCCTATAGAATCAAGTGCAACTTCCTTAGCCAGGCATCAGAGAACACTTGTGATTTGGTCTCTCCTGAACATAGACTCAGTCAATCAAAAAACATAGTTCTCAGGGCTAGAGAGATGGCTTAGCGGTTAAGCACTTGCCCGTGAAGCCTAAGGACCCCAGTTCGAGGCTCAATTCCCCAGGACCCACGTTAGCCAGATGCACAAGGGGGCACACGCGTCTGGAGTTCATTTGTAGTGGCTGGAGACCCTGGTGTGCCCATTCTCTCTCTTCCCTCCTATCTGCCTCTTTCTCTCTCTGTCACTATCAAATAAGTAAATAAAAATAAACAAAAATTTAAAAAAGCATAGTTCTTCAGCACTTGTCTGAGACTGCGTTTATGGTGACCACGGCTCTGTCTCTGGGCACTGTCCTCAGCTCTCTGCAAGTCCTTTTCCCGTCCTGCACATTGCAGCTCTTTTCATGGGAAGATTTTCTCCTGGCTTTAGCTCATAATGGGTATAGCTGCCACTGTCTTCACCAAGCATGATCAGCATCCTGTTGTCACATTAGTTGACAGTAACTTTTCTATAGGTCAGTGGAGATGGAAATCTTACTTTTAATGGAGAAGGTTCTCAACATTCAGCTGTCATCTATGCTGTGGTCATAATCAATGCTTTGAGGACTGGGGAGATGACTCAGTGGTTAAAGGCTCTTACTTGCAAAGCCTGTTGGTCTTATTACCTACTTAAAACCACATCCAAAAACTAGTACATGCATCTGGAGAATGTAGTGGCATGAGACCCTGGCATACCCAATTCTCTCTCTCTCTATGTCTCTCTCACACACTCTCTCTCTCCTTACACATACACATACACACACACACACACACACACACATTTGCAAATAAATAAATAAATAATGTTTTGCTCATATGGCAGTGAGGCCTGAGGTGTGATCTGAGTGAAGAAAGATTCTCTCAATCCAGACAGGCTACATCACAAATGTCCATCATTCAGCAATAGTTGTTGAGCAAGCAAATAAATGACAGCTGTGTCTAGCCTACAGTATTAATCTGGAGAGTGGAGAGGAGTTGCCCTCTCAATTCCAGTGATAATACAATCACAACACAGGTCAGTTCCATCATTTTTTAAAAATGGAAATAGGGTCTCCCCCTAGCCCAGCTGACCAAAACCTCACCCTGTAGCCCAAGGCTGGCCTCAAACTCACAGTGAGCCTCCTACCTCAGCCTCCAGAGTGCTTGGATTATAGATGTGAGATACCTACCATGTCTGGCTTTAGTTTCATCATTAAAGAAACAGATTAAAGAGATACAAAGATGAACAGGTCTGATTTGAATTATTGACAGTGGAATTGGGGAGGGTAGGAGGAGGAACAGACATATCCACAAAGCCCTGTACTCTAAAGCAGTAACTACCACAAAAATACCCACAGTAACACTAGCTGAGAAAGAAGGTTGCTAAAGCTACCCAGACAAGGTACTCATTGCCTAGAAACTATTAATGCCTCAATATTCCCTGTTTTCTAGCCTGTTCTACCCCTTCTGCCTAGTGATGATAGTCTGAGTGCCAGCCGTATTGACCCTAATTCCAAATCTTTCAATAGGCCACACTTTCCATCCTGGGTTCTAGTCCAGCACTGATCAAACTCTAAAATGTAGATGCTGACTTGAAAATGTAGATGGTTAGGGGTTCTGCAGTGAGCCCTGGGATTCTGATATTCTACAGACTTCCAGGTGCTTCTGATGATACTGGTCTGCAAACCAGAGAAGCATTGCTTCTCTGAAACACCTTACTCTTACTATCCAGCTTCTACTTTTGCTATGAGTGAAGTGAGATGCTTCCTGCCTGAAGATTGTATCCTAAAGCCACAGCATCCACACTCTTTTTCATCTATTTTCTTGGTTCTTATTAGGAAGGTCTTATTCTGTAGCCCTGGCTGGCCTTGACCTCTCTGTCATGATTCAGCCTCCTGAGAGCGAGACTTAGGTATATCCCACATTGGGCTTCTTCAGTGGCTTTTGGTCCCTGCCCTGCTGAGCAAATACTTCTTTCCAAGTCTTTACCATCAATGATTTGCACAGGCTCCTTGAGGGAGGGAGCTGGTATAATCCATTTAGACCCCTGAATAGTAGGAATCATTTACAGAGTTAAGCTTTACTAGTTACTCTGTTGAATTTGAATTGAACTTAAATATTATTGTATGAGGATGAAACGTGTACATTTTATGCATGTGAGTGTGTGTGAGTTCAGGGCATCAGAACAGATGAAGCAGGAGACTGTAGCACTGTGTCACCTGGAATTATAAACAAATACAAGTTACCTTTATCCAGGTGGGGAAATCACCTGTAAGGCATATTTAAGGAAGAGTAGACTTTTATTTGCTGATCACTGGTCCTCTAGATCCTAAACCTGTGCATTGAGCAAAGTAAATATTCAGTAAATACCTGTTGAATGCAAAATGAAGAAAGGAAGGCTCTGAGCTACTGCACTGTGAAGAACTACAGTTTTCAGTCCTAGCAGATGAAATGAGTAAAGCCATGTGGAGATCCCTATTTGCTGGAATAATGGAAAAACATACAAATAGACAAATACCCAGTGTCCTCTACATTATTTCCTTATTCAAAAATAGGCGGGCCAGAAAAATCTAACAATCCTCTCTAGTGAATGCACGTCAAACTTTTCTTTTATTAAGAACATTTTAATACTTAGCAACAAAATGAAATCTAAGGCATTTTTTCCATGTGAATTGTCCCTTTTCCTAACATACCGGATTGTTTTTAGATCAACAAAGGCTTTGTTTTGTTATTATTAAATATCAAAAGAGACCCACTTAATTGCAAACATAAAAGCCTTTTCCTTGCCTCCCCTTCCAATTTTGCTGATGAGGAAGATTTTGCAGCCTTTACTTGTTACCAAAATAGCTCTGTTTTGCTGACCATTATCATCTTCATAGGGCAATGATAATGAACTTGGGACACAGGAAGTTTACCACTTAATAGGATTAAAATAGAATTTCTCCTTACAGAGACACCTCTCCTTGAAAACAAGCAGCCAGGAATTTTATTTTCTCTGGGCTGTTGGCATGACTATACCTTATTAATGTGGTCGGCACCCACATAGTCAGTTCTTCAGAAATATTGCCTAATTATACATTTATAGTTGAATGATGTTTATAAAGATATTTAAAATTTTTATATTACCTATTAAGCATCATATTCATAGTTTAGCTGAAGCTAATGTTAAGAATTTTTTTTAAAGCCTGTTTTCCCATAAAGAATGAAATGGTAACTTACTTATTTTTCAGGGATAACTTAATAGCAGAATTAAGAGGTGGGAAAACACTTTCTGAGTATTATACTTACTGTAACCATGATTTAGTACAAATGCAATCTCATTTAAGCCTTATGAGCTTATTTTCATTTTTATTTTACAAATAAGGAAAGAAGGAAGTTAGAGTAATTTGATATTGTAGGTAAAAGTCTGACTGGCCTCCCTGACTCCAAAGCCCACACAGTACTTTAGCAAGATGTCTTCAGAAAGCGATGATCTATATTAAATTGTTATGTCTAGAGACAAAAACAATGACATAGAAGCATGTCTATTTCTGATTATAGGATTTTACTTCATTCATTTGTTCAGTAAACATTTCCTGGGTTTCTACTATGTACTTGGCAGTGTTATAAAAGCTAAAGATAGACGTAAACTACAGCAGAGTCAAGGGAGACAATCAATTCAAAGACAAATGCAACTTGAAACTGTCAGAGATCCACAATTTCTGATTATGAAGCACCATTTTCAGGTGATTTCACTAGAACATGTATTCCAAAGCAGAGAGCATCTTGGTATATGTCAACAGTTCCAATTTAATGTTTTAGAAACGATATTGGTCCCAAGCATCTTAGCTCCCCTAGGGATGCAGGTAAGAGATTTTCCTGGCTCAGGAAGTGCTCTTGCTGCCCCCCCGCCTCCCCACCAGAACAGAACCAGGTGGTGGGCAGGCCAATCTCCAAGCCCTAGCCTGGATGGCCCTATCTCAGGAAGCCATGTCCCCCATCAGTTTCATTCCTTTTCCTGGACAGACGGAGCAAATAGTGTCCATTTCAGAGGCTCTTTCTTCATTAATTGAGCTGATAAGTAATTTGCTTATCCAATCATCTCCACTCTATGTGCCCCCAGCCACTTCCATCTTGACTGATGTTTGAAGATGTTGGGACAGAAAAAACAAACAAGTAGAATTTCAGGATTAAGTACTTTGAGTGACTTCTTTCATTATGATTTAGATACCTTGTGAATGGATTTCTGTTCTGGATTGTACCGTTGCCCTAAGAGACAAAAGAGACAGCCAAATCACCCTGTAGTTTTTTTAGAGAGAGCCTGTCTTGGGCAAGCCACCTTTGCCAGCCTCAGAGTGCCTCACCACTCCAAATGCCAGGTTTTCCAGAGAAACCTCCTCCGTGTGTCTCTGGACCTTTCATTCAACCCAGGTCTTAGCCTCCCACAAAGCAGTTCCTGGGGACTGAGATCACTCCCAAGCAGGGTGGTTTGGCCCTCCAGGGAGCCCTGAGCTAACAGGAAATGAGTCAAGTCCGGGCTGGTCAAAGTGAGTGTGGGCAGAGTCCTCGGTGCCTGTGGCAATAGAGGGCTTGCCCACCAGCTTTCTCAAACAGCCCTATGCGTGACTCCACAGGTTCCGAAAGTTGTGAAACCAGGGGTATCTCTGCGTCATGTCTTGAGCACTGTCCACCTGCACTCAGGGGCGGAGCTAGAAGTGTGCTTCATTCCTTTATCCACCATGCTTTCGTGAGGCGAGTCAAGTGTAGATTAACCAGTGTGTGTGTGTGTGTGTGTGTGTGTGTGTAGCTGCTACTGTTTGCCAGGGCATGTGGTACTCTGTGAGTATAAATCCACACACAAAATATACCTTCCAGGTGTGCACATGAAAGAAATTCGATTCACAAAGAAAAATATGCAGCTACAAGTCATGTATATGAAGTTCAAGGTGCTAGGAGGATATATCAGAGAAGACCTAATTTCCATCAATTGTGGTGGAGCAAAGGTCAGCCAGGTAAGGAATGAGAAGGAGAGGAAGAAGGGACTATCTGGGGGGAGGAGAGCAAAAGGGAGAAAGAGAGAGAATGAACGAGATCCACAGAGAAGAAAGCTGGTCACTGGGATGCAGCACATGTGACTTGTATTGTACCTTTAGAAGAAGCAAAGTCAAAGTCTTAAAGAACAGGATGGCAAAGTGAGCATATGTCTTTAAAAGCTCACAGTGGTTGCCATGTGGGAAGCAGACAGTATAAGAGGTAACAGGAGACAGAGAGAGAGAGGGGGGGGGGAGAAAGAGAGGGAGAGAGAGAGGGGGAGAGAGAGAATATAAGGCAACTTAATGGCAATAAGCATTAAGGAAACACTATGTAATAGGTAGGATTTATTGAGTGGCTAAAAGTGCAAAACGAGAAGCAAAGGTGTCCTTGGGATCTAGCATCGAGTCAGCAGGCTGGGAAAGGAGAGAGCCAGCCTCAGCAGCTCTACCAGGAGCGGGACATGGAGGGGGAGGGCAGGCTGCATGTGAGCCTCAGACCTTCTTTCAGCAGAGCTAGAGGAACCCCCATTTTCCTCCTCACTCTCCTGCCACCTGACTCACTGCAAGGCCATCTGTCCCATGCAGAAGTGCTAACTGCACCCTCAAAGTGAATACAGCTGGAGGCCCAGCCCCACAGAGAAGACACCCAGAGAAATCAGTCCCTACAAGCAATGGTCAAGCACTGGAGGACCTTTGACATTCACAAATGCCAAGAAATGCCCTTCCTTGACAATAGTGTACTCTTGGAGGGCGTGTCCACTCATGACTGACAGACGCCTCACACTCCTTACAGACGAATGCCTTGCTTGTGAGGTGGCTCCCCGAAGGGTGTTCTTCCTGAAGGACATTTTGCTCTTTGAATCTGATTAGTAAGACCCAGATGACTCTGTCCTTTAAAGGTCTTCCAGTGACCAAATTTGGCCTCTGAGAACTGGACCGAAACATCTCACATGAGTCATGTCTGTTTGCCTCATTGTCTGTGGTTAGTTGCTATGGAAACTTCACAGCCCAGTTCAAGGGTTTAGAACTCTGAAGTTAGCCTCAAATTGAGCCACAGTTTACACAGCAAACAATGTTTGCTTACTTTGTTAATCTTTAGCTACTTCCTGCTCTGTTCAAATTAGAAGCCAAAGAACTCAACGATGTCTAGAGCCCACCCAGGTTTTCTTCATCAGTCAAAAACATAGGCCCCGGTGTTCAGCCTGAAGCATGGTCTGATATTTAAAAGAATTCCGTATCACTTCCAGTTCCATCTGATTTGGGGATCAAAGTTGCTCCTTTGCTAACATAGAAGCTCTACACATGTGCAAAGAATGTAAGAGGCCTTCACACTGTCTGTTTGGGATTAATCCAGCCAGATCTTGATAGTCACCTGCTTTAGCCTGTGAAATATGCACTTTAGAAAGATGCTTGGCCAATTCTTGCTACTTAAATGTTCCTGATGATATCTGCCAATCTCTGAGACTCAGACTCAAAGTTTGAAAGACACATGATGAATTTGTGTCTTCTCCAGCACACCACTTGAAACAGATACACCTGTCCCATATCCCAGTCACTTGATTGATTATTGGTTAATAACATGCCTTTACTTATGGTCTGTAAAACATTGATTTAACAGATCTCCCACGGGCTGGCATTAAGACTTTGCCCAGTTTAGTGGGACAAGGAAAGAGTAGGTTGATTTGGAGAAAGGATATGGTCGAAGGGCATCATATACACATTTGAAGGCATCCTGATGAAACCTGCCATTTTCTATAAATCAACCTCTTCAAGGTTAATCTGCAGACACTTAGAACAGGTCTTCTACACAGTAGATACTAAGAAAAAAAATGTCAATTACATTTTCTCTTATTAGACTTGCTGCTCTGTGATCATTAACTGATATGAAGGAAACAGTGCTTATGGCTACTAACCCAGGTAAGCTGATAATTTTTTTTAATGTACAAAAGAAAGAATAATGCAATGCAGAGAAGGGATAGATGTGGAGTGGAATGCCAGGTACATTTGGTGGAGTAGCTAGACTCTGAATCATAAATCAGCTTCACCTATCTTCTCTTGGCCATGCATGCTAAAGAATTGCTTTCACAATAGAAAATTCCAGTTAACTGATTGCTGCCCTCTCCCGTTTTAGGAACTCAGTCCCTTGGGACATCTTGTCCTAAAATATCTATGGACCCATAGGGGATGTTTCAGATCAGCCTTCTGGACCCCTGTCAGGACTATCAGTTCACTACTTCTTAATGCTGGTGGCCTAGGAGGTGGCTAAGGGACACTGGTGCTGGCTGTAGGAAAGCCTTGGTTCAATCCCATGGCAGGAGGTGCTTGGGAACTTCATACCTCTGTGGGTAAGGCAGGCTTGTGGAGTGGGCACGTGGTAGGGTCCTGCTGGCACTCTGTTCTGCACAGGTATGGGAAGACACACTGCCTCTGCTGTATTCCACTTAACTGCCACGTTTCACCTGGGATTAGAGTACACTCTTTGGGCCCTGCATGCCATGGTTTCTCAAGGAAACAGCTCTTTATAGGAACCAGGGCTGTCTCAGCCCCATCTGCAGAGTTTGCCTTTTCCTCTAGTACTAGGTACTCAGGAAGACCATTATGCAAAGGCTGTGTGTGTGTGTGTGTATGCCACTGCTTTCATGTATAGGTTAAAATGGAAATCTCAAGGTGTTGGTCCTTGGTGTGTTTAAGACAGGCTTGTCTGTTTTTCTTCCCCCCCTTTTTTTTTATTGTTGTTTTCTGCTAATGCCTCACTATCTGTCCTATGGTCTTCAGGATTTTTCAGACTACTAGCCTTTAGCTTTATATGGGTTCCAGGTGTCAGAAATCTGGTCATCATGGACTGGAGGAATGGCTAAGTGGTTAAGGCACTTGTCTGCAAAGCCAAAGGACCCTTGGTTCAATTCCCCATTACCACGTAAAGCCAGATGTACAAGGAGACACATGTGTCTGGAGTTCATTTGCAGTGGTTAGAGGGCCTTGCATGTCCATTCTCTCTCCCTCTATCTGTCTCGTTCTCTCTCTCATGAAGAAATAAATAAAATATTTGAAAGAAGAAATTTGGTCATCAGGTTTGTGCCGAGAGCACTTTTAACCATGAAGCCATTCCCCCATCCCCAGCCCCAATTTCCCTTTACTTAGCTATCAGCCCAGGCAGAACAAAAGATCTATTAAGTTAGACTAGGAAGGAAAGACATTCACATGTGAAAAGGAAATTATACTTGAACAGTAAGAAAGCCATGGGTTGGCAATTATGTGTTTTGTGACAGAAGTCTGAGAGAATTTTTTTTTTTTTTAACAGATTGGCACAGCCATCTAGCAAAGGCTGGTGAGATATACCAACTGCAGAGGTTTTCTTTACTCCCAAAGTCAGGTCAGTTCCCTTATTCCATTTTTTGCAAGTTTAGTCACTTAGAATTAAATCCAAAATATACTGAGCATTGGGCTTCCTCATCCATGCAGTTGGGATAATTCTATGCTCATTAAACATTGTCATGAGGCATGACTTAAGCAATGCCATTTCATTCAATTGGACAAGGCCTAATGTAGGTGAAAATTACACAGGGCCTTCTCTCCCTCTTCTCAACGGATTCAAGTGAAGGTTTAAGGCTAAGAGTTATCTGTACAGCTAATTATTCATCCATCAATAATGCATACCAAGTGATAATAATTCACAATAGTGTTAGTGTCATAACTTATGAGTTAAAGGGGAAAAGTAATTAATTTCAGTCTGTTGACCCTAACATTACCTACCTCCTTTCTTCTTCTTCTTTCCCTTCCCCTTCCTTCTTACTTTTCTTTGTTATGCTGAGAATTGAAACTTGGGCCTCAGGCATGTCATACAAGCGTTCTAAAACTGGGTTATAGCTCAAGTCTTCTTTTTCTTGAGTAGTTTGGGGTGTGTGTGTGTGTGTGGTGTGATTTTGTGTGTGTGTCTGAGAATGCCTGGTGTCTCCAATATCACTGTTCTGAATGCTTCCTCGAAACATAGTCTCTCACTGAACCAAAAGCTGCTGAGTTTGATCAGACTGACTGGCCAGTGAGTTCCAGTGATTGATTCTTTGTCTCTGCTCTCCACAGGACTGGGGTTACAGGTAAGTGTGACCCAGATGTTTACATGGTTGCTGGGTTACCAAACTAAGGGTAAATCAGACCCTCAGAGAGCAAGCACTCTTCCCACTGAGCCATCTTCCCATCCCCAGAACTTTTTTCTTTTCATTCCTGACAGTAGAGTTCTAAAATGCAAGTAATATATTTTAATAAAGACATACATTTTTTATGCTGGGCATGGTGATACACCCCTTTAATTCCAGCACTTGGGAGGCAGAGGTAGGAGGATCACTGTGAGTTCAAGGCCACCCTCAGACTACATAGTGAATTGCAGGTCAGCCTGGGCTACAGTGAGACCCTACCTCGAAAAGCAAAAACAAACAAACAAAAAAAGACATACTTTTTTGAAAAATTAGATGCATTGCTAAAATAGATACATTGTTACTAGAACATGCTTTTTCACACTCATTTTCATTGAGCTGATACTCCATTATTCAGTGTGCTCTCTGAACTTTATCCTGTGACTTAGATACAAAAATCATAGGCTTGAGAAATAACAGCATTATTGACATAAATGTAACATGCCATACAATCCACCTGCAAGCTCAGTTTTATTATATCCATAGAGCTGTGCAACGACCGTCATGAGGCTTTCACTTACATATTGAATAGTTTCTCTCATCCTTAGATCTCATTCCTCTTCTCGAGTTCACCTTTTCCCCAGCACTATGAAATCACAAACTTTTTCTGCTTCAGTAGATTTTCTTATTCTGGTCTTCATGTATATAGAATCATGTGTAATATGTGGTCTGCTCTGGCTTCTTTCACTCATGGTGCTTTCACAGCTCATCTATTTGAAGCATATGCAACTTTGTTCCATTTTATTGGCAAGCAATACCTCATTGAATGGCTATACCCCCGATTAATGGAGATTTGTGTCATTTTCAATTTAGGGCCATCAATAATGTTACTACAGTACCATAGAATTTTAAACCTACAAGGTACCATTTGGTTTGGGGAGCCTGGCCACTCCCAAGTTACAGATATGCTAAAGAAGCTTTCAGAAAAGTTAAGTGTAGATCTCATGTCACATGGCTTCCCAGTAACAAAACTTTAAGTAGAGCTTAGCATTTCTAATTATTGTGCAACTGCCATTCTCATCTGCATCAATAGCTTACAAAAGTTCAGAAAGCGTGCCTTGTCATAACATTATGGTGCATTCAATAATAGATAAGAGCCTGTCTCTGAAACCTCATCAATACACAATTTCACAAAATGGTAATTGTGTGTGATTTTATTCATTTCTGAAAGACTTTTCTTCATGCAGAACACACAGCGAGCTTATAATAGGAAACTGTAACTAGTAATTTGAAAGGGTGGAATTCATGGAGTATAAATATCAAAGAAACTTCATGTTTGACTGTTATTGTCCTTTTATGTCTCTTCATTTTGGTAACATTGTTTTCCCTCCCCCCATACTCTTGGATTAAAAGCTTGGATAGGCCTTGTGATGGTTGATCTCCACTGTCAACTTAAAATCATCCAGGAGGCAAACATCTGGGAATATCTACAAGAGTTTCTAGAGTAAGGGGATAGAGGAGGGCTGACCCGCCCTAACTGTGACTGGCACCATCCGTGGTCGGGGGTTATGGCCAGCAGCCTCACTCTGCTCCTGCCATGCTTGCACTACCATGCTGCCCGGTCCCAAAGCACTTTGCTCTGTAAGATTCTTCAGGCTTGGATCACAGCATCAAGAAATTAAAATCCCCACAGTCTCTTTCTTTCACAAAACAATCCCAATTCAAGATTTAGGAAACAAAAGCTATGTAAAAGTGAAAGGATCCATCCTCCTTGAATTCTTTCCTACTCACGGCCTAAGGAGGAGATAGATGGGCAGTGGAAGTATTCCTGCAGGTCTGAGGTTATTGGAAAGTGTCCTGTGCTCTCTATTCCAGCAGATGCTTGTAGCCTGTTTTACATTTTTTTTTTTAAGATTCTTCCTTCCCCATCACTGAGTGGCTACAGTCCTCCTACTTGGATAGGGTTTGCATCTTTCAGTGCATCCTACCCTTTTTCTTTGCATCTAGGAATACAGTGGCACTTCATCTCTCTGCTGAAGGCAGAATCATCCTCCTGGTGACCCTACTCGAAAATTCATGGATAATTTGTAAATTTATTTTTATTTTTCTACTTGATAGAAGGAGAATGGAACAGATATACAGAGAGAATAGGCATGCAATGGCCTCTAGCCACTGCAAACAAACTCCAGATGCATGCACCACTTTGTGCATCTGGATTTCACACGTCCTGGCGATTCAAACCTGGGTCCTTAGGGTTTGTAGGCAAGGGCCTTAACCACTAAGCCATCTTTCAAGCCAATGAAAAACTTTTATGTTCTATTCAGTAGTAAAGAAAAATGAAATTATGAAATTCTCAGGGAAATGGATGGATCTGGAAAGGATTATACTAAGTGAGGTAATCCAGGCTCAGAAAGCCAAATATTGCATGTTCTCTCTCATATGTGTATCCTACAAATGTATATACTTGTGTGTGAGCTAGAAACAAAAATCAGTAGCAGAGGCCCATAGCTAGAAAAAGCCTATAAGGGAGGGAGGAGAGGGAAGAACTTCAGGGTATGCTATTATATGTATGTAAGTAGAAGAATAGATTATAGGGAGGGGAAATGTCTAAGGTAGGTCAGGGGAAGAGATTGTATAAAAGAAGGATGGGGGGAAGGTCAATCAAAATTCAAGACATCCTGAATAAGATGTATGAAAGTCTACTTTGTTGAATACCAACACATCCAGAAGCCATAGATTGTTACTAGAAAATTTTCAGTGCCAGGGATGGGGTACCTTGTCCCTGTTGCCTCCAAAACATTATAGGCTATTGCCAAGAACCTTGGTTTCCTGTGAGAAAGACATGGTAAGACCTTATTGCTGAAGACTTCACATGCCTGAGTGTCATAGTCACTGAGAAATCAAGCTGGTGCTGAACAGAAAACCTTCTCCCTGTGGCCTAGCCAACTGAAAGCTGGAAAAAGCTACACTGTAAGCAGCCTTATAGGAGTCAGAAATCATCAGCAGTGAAAGCAGTGGACACTGGAAACCTCAAGTTTGGTAAGACAGGCCAAATGACTGAACGAGTTCAACAGTGGTATGTCTGTTATGAGGGAAACCAACTGCTCTCTAATTTGACTGAAGGCCCACTGTATGGGAGGAAATATATGCCTAGTACTAAAGACCTAATCAAAAGCCTATGGCAGGGGAGGTCATGAGTCTTAAGGGTATAAAGCCTGCTTTTTTCTGGATAAATGCATATATTACTCTTACTAAATTGCACTGAAAGCACTATACTTAACGTTCATATTTATATATTAATGCTATTTTCACTTCTGGTTA
This sequence comes from Jaculus jaculus, assembly GCF_020740685.1. Taxonomy (NCBI): domain Eukaryota; kingdom Metazoa; phylum Chordata; class Mammalia; order Rodentia; family Dipodidae; genus Jaculus; species Jaculus jaculus. The sequence continues at coordinate 27,506,208 of NC_059113.1, forward strand.
GAGAAGCTTCTTTTTCAGATGAAGATGACCACTGGGATGACCCAGAAGACAACATAGTGCTGAGAAGAAGGGATGGAGGAGTGTCTAGCACTGAAACATCTCACACCCTCCAAGGCTCAGAGTCCATTGTGGAAGAGGTGACAGAAAGAATGTAAGAGCCAAAGGCAGGGTACACTCTTTACATACAACTGTCAGGATAGAAATTGGCCTTGGTATCTGAGACCTCACAGTGCCTAGAAATACCTACACAAGACCCTCATAATAGGAGAAAATAATGATGACATCCAATTAAAAAAGAGACTAATGGAGAGAAGGAGGGGATATGATGGAGAGCAAAGTTATGAAGGGGAAGTCAGGGGAAGGGAGGGAAATACCATGGTTTGTTGTCTGTAAGTATAGTAGTTGTCTATATAAATATATATGTCTATATATATATATATATATATATATAGACATATATATTATATATTTATTATATATAGTATATATAATATATGTATATAATATAATATGTAATAACATATTATATATAATATTATATATATATATGTAAAAAAAAAAAACTTTTAGGTAACTTACTGGGAATCTCAGGTGTCTCTTCCCCTGCCTAAAGCCAAACTTAGTACAGCCTTTCTTCCACTAGTCCTTCAGCAACAGAGAGCTTCATTCTTTTTTTTTTTTTAACTTAATTTATTAGTTTTCTTTTCAGCAAATACAGGCAGTTTGGTACCATTGTTTAGGCTCATCCATGATCTACCCCCTCCCATTGGACCCTCCTTGTTGATGTAAATAAGTTGTGCATTGTGGAGTTAGCCCACAGTTATTGGTACGATAAATGTCTCTGCATATCATGACCCAACATGTGACTGACATTGTTTCCGTCCCCTCTTCCGCAAAATTTCCCTGAGCCATGTTGGGTTCATTTTTGGTCTGCTTCAGTGCTGCGGTGTTGGAGGCCTCTGAGGCTCTTAGAGAGCCTTCATTCTTATGTTATTCCTTATGTTCTTAGACCGTCAGACTGGCTTATATTCCTCCATGCTATGTGCTCTTGGCCAACACATTCAGGCCCTGGATCAGTTTCCTTGAAGTCTGTGATAGTCAGACTTAGTGTCACAGTGACAAAGTACCTGCAATGTAAGGGTGAGCATTGTTTCATTTATGGTTTTCAATGGTTCAGTCTATAGTTGATTGGCCTGGTGTGCTTGGGTTTATTCCTATCATGGGTGCATGAGAGTGAGGTGAAGGGAATTGTTCACTTCCTGTAGGTAAAAGTCAGAGCCAAGCAGGAAGGGACCAGACAGGGTAAGATTTAGAGTCTGAGGATACACTCCAAATTATCCCCTTCCCCAAGGCCATCTCCCATTAATGCCTTAGTATGACTCTGCCAGGAGATAAATCCATTCATTGATCAATCATTTCTAATCATCTAAGTAAACATTCTCATAGACACATTCAGACACACATATTCATCTCCTGTGCCTTTCTCAATCCAGTCAAGCTGACAATCAAAATTAAGTATCACAACATCCTTTTGGGCTTGAGATGGTGGGAGAAAGTTCCTCTTCCATGGGGATGTACCTGGGGAAAGGTTCCAAACTCACTTGAGAGCTCTCTCTCTCTCTCTCTCTTTCTCTCTGGGGAAATACTGCAAAACCTTTAAGCCTCATCCTGTCGGTATAGAGCAGGAGTTCAAAAGCCATGGAACTGTTTTTCATAACACAAAAACAAAACATCAACCATCATCACCACAACAAAACCCAAAAACTTTGAGATTTTTCAACTTGATCTATTGCTTTACTTTGCAATATCTTATCTACCATTGGTACCTCAATACAATTTCCAATTTGAGGTCTTGTTATAGGCCTGTGTGATGGGAAGATGTTCATCTAAGGAGGTAAGGGAATATGATGTAAGATTCTGATCTGAGAGGCAGGGGGATGTGATGGTACTGAAGGAGAAACAGGAGAAAGCCAGATTCTTTTAAGCAGTTTCAATTAGGAACGGAGGCCCAGAGAGAACTGATGCCACCCCACTTTAACATGAATGGAACTTGTGTCTAATATAGACTCATTGACAACAGCTCCAGTCCCACTCCCTACTACACACAGTCTAGCTACCTAGATGGATGGCCTTACCTACCCCTGTGGGCTGGCCCTGGGTGCTTTCTCTAACTCTGGGCCTATTACCTGTGTAGTTGACTTCTAAACTCTTTTTACTACCCATTTCTCACTGCCGGGAATCCTGTCCTATTCTCATACCATCACCACTTTTAACTTTCTTCTGTGGAGAAACTCAAGAAGAATGCTCTGTTCTCCACATATGATTCTTCTAAATCTGTCTACATAGGTCTTATCTGCAGCACACTTATGGCTCTTCTCCAGCCTCCTCCCTTAAAGACTTCCACTTCCCTAAAATGAAACTCGCAGACCATGCTGTGCCTTCCGCATGAATGCATGTCTCTTAGCTTCCATGTGCTTGTGACTCTGCTCTGGGCCTTCTTCCTAGTTCACAATTTCCCTTAAATGAACAATTTGTGATTCCTACCTAAATAAACTTAATAATTCATAATTTATCCTGCTTGTTTCCACTTTTATAAATTATTTGTTAAAAATAGAACAGGACCCAAAATTGATGCTCATAAACTTAGGGGACCCCTCCTGGACCCCCAAATCCTGCACCAGTGGAATGCTAAGCTAGGAGGCAGGGGGATGTCATGGTAGGATGTTGATCAAGGAAATAGGGAGATGTGATGGTGAGATGCGGATCTGGGAGGCCGGAGGATGTGACGGCAGGATGCTGTTCTACTTCAACCCTATTATTACATGTCACCAGAAACTGTGATAAAGTATTTACTGACATCGTCATGAAATTTATATAATTATATAATAAACAAGAAACCAAAATCTCCAAAATATTTAATTTAGAATGCTGTGCTAAATTAATAATTTAATTGGATGGTTGCTTTCAAAAGGAAGAAATACACCCTTCCTCTCCCAGGTGGCTTCAGAAACAGAATCAACTGCACGTAACAGTTCATACAAATTTAGGGCACTCCAGCACTAGTTAATATGATCACTAAGAGGAATGCAGGGAACCGAGTTTTTCTATCTTTCCAGTGTATATACCTGGTAGATACTTTTTTTTTTTTTTTTTTTTTTTGGTGTTTGAGACAGGGTCCTTTATGTAGCCCGAGCTGGCCTGGAACTTGCCTCAGCTTCCCAAGTGCTGGGTTTGCTAGCGTACGCCATCCCCACACCTTGCATACACACACTTCATATATCTGGCATTTAAATCCCTCCTCGTTATTCCCCTTGATGTCATATGTTGGTAGTCACTTTCCTAGAAATCACATCTAGATAACATCATTTTTAGCAAAATGTATTTTCACTTTAATAAAAGCTGTTACATACCCCTAGCATGAGCACCTGAGAAAGCTAAATTTTGAAAGAGATGGCTACATGATGGATAGAGAATAGGAAGTCTGCAGGGCTTGTCACTAGGGCCAATAATGCTCCCAACAGAAAGTCCCATAATCCGCAATGTTGAAATTCCAAGCATCAATCTCTTTAAGATCTAAAATTCAAAAAACAACAACAACAACAACAAGAAAATCAGAACCCTGAGAGATTAAATATTACAAGCATTGAAATCCTAAAGTGGGAAAGTAGTAATCCCCATGGAAAGAAAAGACTACAACAGGAGAACTAGAAAGCTGGACTCTGAGGAAGCATAGTATGGCTTTGATGGTCACATCAAATGGTGGTCACATTTTGTTAAGCAGAATGAATACTTCACAGTGAAACATAAAAACTCAGAAGCTAGTTATTATTGATTCCTAAAACATAAAAATCACTTGATTACAGTGGCCAAGCAGTAAATAACCAAACCTTGAAATGGTATCTTACAATGTGTCTGAACCCAGCCACTCTAAATATTAATGAGCAGTCTTAAAGACTGTACAAGTGAAAACACAAGAAATCTTCCTTGCAAATGCTTCAGTCATCATGAATTCTTCCCTTCATACATAGCCCAGAGCTTGCACTTAATGATCCCTCTTTGTCAGAGGGTAAAATGAATTTAGTAAGCTCTCTGACTCTCTGAACAAATAACAGTTGCTGGTTCAGAGGTTTGTTCAGTGTTACAAAATGCAATCAGTGGTGCACTCCTTTTTGCCCAGGTTAGACTGTTGCAGATGACACCTTACCTTTCAGTCTAACACAGATGATGAGGAAATGTAACAGGTATTAATCTTTGCTGAATAATAGCATAGACAGTAAGAATTTATTTTTAAATTTTTATGTATTAACTTGTGTGTGGTATGGGTGTATACTTTCCATTACAAATTGCTAAATAGCTAACTAAAAGAATTAAAAAAATTATCTCTAGAGACAAGCAGAAAGTAATTTGTGGTGACTGAAGTGAATCTCCCAAGTAGATTCATTTACTTGTCAGTGATATAACCATACAGAGAATAGGATAAAGTGGACATAAGCATCCTGCATGGACTGCTACCCAGGTCAGTTGTCCAGTCTATTAAGAAGCTTGTACAGTTCAAAAATGGAATATCTCCCATAGGCTCATGTGTTGATGCTTATCTCTCAGCTGTCTGGAGAGGTTGCAGAAACTTTTGGAGATGGGGCCTAGCTAGAGGAAGTGTCACTGAGGGCATGTCCTTGATCCCTGGATCCTTCCTATCTTGCTATTTCCTGTTCAATATAAGGGGATAAGGTCCAACATCACACAGTTTTGCATCCATGGTGTTCTCTGCCCAATTACAGGACCATGAGAAAAATGCTGAATCATGGACTGAACTCTCTGGGACTGAGAGCAAATAAAGCCGTATTCCTTTAAGTTGTTTCCATCAGGCAATTGTTCAAAGTAATGGAAAAGTAATACAGGAACAACAGCCTTCTTTCCTCCCTTTCTTTCTCCATCCCTTCATATCTCCCTTGCCTCTTTCTTTCTTTCCTTCCTTCCTTCCTTCCTTCCTTCCTTCCTTCCTTCCTTCCTTCCTCCTTTCTGTCTGTCTTTCTCTTTCCTTAAGATGTTATCTCACTGTATAGTCTGCCTCAGACTCCCAAGCACTGAAATTACAAGTGGTTGCTAAGTGACTTTCAATAGAACAGTCTCGGAAAGACTGAGCTCTGGTAATTTCAGGATAGTAATTCACTTGGACTGTTACTGGTACTGCTCTTCCTACTTGCTGTTTTGGATTGAATCTACAGTATGTAGAAATGTTTTCTCAGTTATACATAAGCACATAATTAAAACTGCCTTTTCCTTCTAGCCACAGTATGCATTTCTTTATTTGCCATGACATCACTGGTGTGGCTATGAGAAAGAGCTCGGTGAGAGTCTGTGGAAGAATGAGAAACTCTAGCATCCCTCATGTGGATCTGAGAAGGTGCTCATGAAGGTCTGTGGAAGAAAGAAGTTCTAACACCCCTGATGTGGCTCTGGGAAGGTGTTCACGAAGGTCTGTGGAAGAATGAGAAGTTCTAACATCCCTCATGTGGATCTGAGAAGGTGCTCATGAAGGTCTGTGGAAGAATGAGAAGTTCTAACGTCCCTCATGTGGATCTGTGAAGGTTCTCACGAGGGTCTGTGGAAGAATGAGAAGTTCTAACACCTCTCATGTGGATCTGAGAAGGTGCTCACAAAGGTCTGTGGAAGAATTAGAAGTTCTAACATTCCTGATGTGGATCTGAGAAGGTGCTCATGAAGGTGTGTGGAAGAATGAGAAGTTCTAACGTCCCTCATGTGGATCTGAGAAGGTGCTCACAAAGGTCTGTGGAAGAATGAGAAGTTCTAACGTCCTTCATGTGGATCCAAGAAGGTGCTCACGAAGGTCTGTGGAAGAATGAGAAGTTCTAACGTCCTTCATGTGGATCCAAGAAGGTGCTCACAAAGGTCTGTGGAAGAATGAGAAATTCTAACACCTCTGATGTGGCTCTGGGAAGGTGCTCATGAAGGTCTGTGGAAGAATGAGAAGCTCTAACTCCCCTGCTGTGGCTCTGGGAAGGTGCACAGTGAGTGTCTCTGGAAGAATGAGCAGCTATGTGCCCATTTTACATGTTTGTTCATGCCAGTTTTGTTGTTACCGAGTAAGTCCAAAAGCTCATTTTTTTCCAAATTACTAGGATGATTCAATACCTAATATATCTCTACTTAAAAAAAAAAAAAAAAAAAAAAAAAAAAAAAACTTTCTTGTTGGATGAATTCAAGAAGACGTGAAATATGACAATATGGAAATATTACAGGAATGCTTATAATTCCTGGATTGAATTTAATATCTTAACACCTCAGTGTAGTAATGGACAAAAAAAAAAAATACAAAAACCCAAAAAACCAAAGGATGTGAAAGATTTATATGATGAAAACATAAAAACAAGAAAGAAATTGAATTGAGGAAGATTGAGACAATGAAAAGACCTCCCATGCTTTGGATAGGTAGAGTTAACGTTGTGAACATACAATTTTACCAAATTCAATATACAGTTTTAATGCAATACTCATAAAAATCTCAGAATTATTCTTCACAGAGATAGGAAAAAAAATGACCTCAAAATTCATATAGAACGGAAGCAGGCCTAGGATATCCAAACATCTCCTCAATAAAAGAAACATCTCTGCAGGTATCACCGTACCCAATCTAAAGCTATGCTGCAAATCCATAGTAACAAAAACAATATGATACTGACATAGAAAAAACATACAGACCTATGAAACAGAAGCAAAGCCCAGACACTTAGGTCAAATAACTATAGATACTTGATCTTTGACAAAGTAGTCAGCAATGTACACTGGAGAAAAGACAGCATCTTCAACAAATGGTGCTGAACAAATTGTATAGCCACATGTGGGAAAAAAAAAATAGACCACTTATCTCACCATACACTGTAGGGAGCTAATGCAGATGCCATTACAAGATGACACTGGCTTCCCGCCAGTCTTGAGGTAAACACTTCCTCATTTAGACAGCAACCTCCCTTGAGGTTGTGCATGCGCTTGATTCACCTTGTCCTGAGCCTATCCCGTGGCTCCTGTGGGCAGGTGAGCCTATGGCAGCCAATCAGCAGGCGCCCCATAGTATTCTTCCCTATAAAAGCAGCTACACTCCTGCGCCCCTCGCCCCTCGCCATCAGCTTTCCTGTTAACCAAGAGGCTCTCCAATAAAGTGTGATCGAGAAGGATCTTCGTCTGGTGGTCGTTCTTTTCCTGCAGGACAGGGGGCTCGCCCCAGAGTGGTGCCGAAATCCCGGGACGCTGGGTGCTTTGTGGTCACCGGGCGAGGGGCCGAAGAGGATCCAGAACTTGACACACGGAGAGGAAGACGTCGGTAAGTCATCCCCAGTCATAATGTTTTTTCACTTAGATCCCTACCTGGTCCTTCTTATTTTCATTCCTGTGTGGTTTGTTGTCTTTGTCGTTTGCTGTGAGCGCAACATGGGCAATTCTCAGGGTGCGAGTTTTGTGACTGTTGACTTTGTCCAGCCGATAAAGGAATTGCTTAAGCAGAGGGACATTAGGGTCTCCTCTGCAACAATTAAAAAGATTGTTAAAGACCTAGATACGATCGCGCCCTGGTTTGCGGTCTCGGGGGACCTTTCTCTCCCTACTTGGGAGAAATTAGGTAGAGAATTGGAGGCAGCAAAACAAGAGGACAGAATTGGTAAGGGTACACTGCCGTTTTGGCGGCTGATTCACTCTTGCTTAAGTAAAGAAAACCACATGGAACTTATTAGAAGGGGACGGGAAGTTCTCGCAAGGCATCAGGATAGCCTTTCTGAGTCAGATTCAAATGGGGAGTCAAAAACTAGGCCTAGAAAAAGAAAAAAAATAAAAAAGAAGGGATTAAACAAAGAAAAAAGTTTACAAAATGAGCTCAGAGAAACAGGTGAAATCTATAATTGCCCCCCCCCAGGGGAAAAGAGGAGCCTTTAACAGGCTCTATCCTCCCATTGAGGAGCTTACACATGTAAATGTACTTGACACAGATAAGGAGGCTAGCTCCAATTCTGCAGAGGAGGAAGAAGAAGAATTATTTAAAGGGGAAGAGGAAGGACTAAAGGAGGCCACCGCCTGTTATAAAAGGGAGCAGACAAAGGGGCCTAAAGGCCAAGGGTGTGGTCCTTTACAGTCAATAGAGCCTTCCGCACCCCCACCCTATAACTCCCCTGGGGACACATGCCGCTTCATTAAAACAAAAACCTGGTCGCGGCTGGCCTCCGCTTTTCCCGTTTTTGAGGACCCAGTAACTCAACAAAGGAGACATGAACCAGTTCCTTATAAACAACTAAAGGATTTGGTTCAGGCTGTCAAGGATTTTGGACCAGGTGCAGATTATTCCGTTGCGCTGATGACTGGAGCATTCTCATGTGCGCTTTCCCAAATGTCATAGATAATCATTACCCAAAGAGCCCTATTTTGTCCTTTGTTGAAAATAATCTGGTTTACTTTCCTAAAATCACTGTTCAGGAGCCTATTACATCAGCCCCTGCCATCTTTACTGATGGTTCAAAGTCTGGTCGTGGGGCTTACTTGGTACAGGGCTCGGAGCCTATAGTAAGAATGTTTAGACCCGATTCCCCTCAAATTGTTGAATGCCTAATTGTTTTAGAGGTCTTTCAGACATTCTCTACTTCTTTTAACTTGTTCACAGATTCCCTATATGTAGCTAATGCGGTTGCTGGCCTAGAGATTGCCGCTTCGGTTCGCTCTACTAGTCTAGTGTCTAATATTCTTTTACAACTTCAGTCTTTAATTTTGCAGCGAAATTGCCTTTTCTATGTAACTCATATTCGGGCACATTCATTACTGCCTGGCCCCTTATCACAGGCTAATGACCTCGTGGACCGGGCCACTAGGCTCGCCATGATTTCTCTGGAAGATACAAAAGCTTCAGCTACTGAATTCCATAGACTATATCATGTTCCTGCAAACACCTTGAGAAAGAAATTCTCTATTTCCAGAAATGAAGCACGAGACATTGTAAAATCTTGTCAGTCTTGCGTTAACCCTCGGGGCTTACGTCCTGGAGACCTTTGACAAATGGATGTAACACATCTTCCAGAGTTTGGAAGATTAAAATACCTACATGTCTCAGTGGACACTTGTTCAGGCGTTATTTTCACCTCTCCATTGGCAGGTGAAAAGGTCTCTCATGTCAAGACTCATTGTTTGGAGGCCTGGGCTGCTTGGGGAAAGCCGCACCATTTAAAAACTGATAATGGCCCAGCATACACATCTACTGGTTTCCGAGCCTTCTGCGCACAAATGCAGGTTGCTCATACCACTGGCCTTCCTTACAACCCACAAGGTCAAGGTATAGTAGAAAGAGCAAATAAAAGTTTGAAAGCTGTCTTATTTAAACAAAAAAGAGGGATAGCAGAAAATGCGACCCCCAAGGAGAGAGTTTCCTTAGCCCTTTTTACCCTTAATTTTTTAATTTTAGACAACAATGATAAATCTGCAGCTGACAGGCACAGTCAACATAGGGTCCAGTCATCTAGTGAGATGGTGATGTGGAAGGATGTCTTAGATAATAAATGGAGAGGACCAGATCTTGTTGTAATAAGATCCAGGGGAGCTGTTTGTGTTTTTCCACAGGAACAGGATTCCCCTCATTGGGTTCCAGCCCGGCTGGTGAGGACAGTCAAGCGATCTCCGGAGGAGGGTCCAGGAGACAGTGATGTCCATCAGGGCAGAGATGATGAAGGTCTTGTGGATAATCTTCCTCCTGTGCCTGGAATCCATGAATCAAGTGGAAGAGGAAGGGACACAAGATGAAGGGGCGTCTTGGAAGCGCCTCAATACATCTGGGGGTGTTAATGACATTGGACATGGCTGTGGGAGGAATACTTCCTTTGCCCTTGCGCCGGTGTGTGTTCATCCACCGTTTCTGTTTGTTCTTAGTAACTTCTCTTTTAGTAATTGCACCAATGCTTCCTGCTATCTGTCATTTTAAGGAATGGGTAGGAGTGGGAATGTTCCTAGTGTGCTGCCTGGGAGGATGCATACTTTGCTTCTGGTTGATTTGCTGCCTGCGAACCCAGACCAAGAGAGACAAGATGGTCATTTCTCAAGCGCTCACTGCCTTGGATAGTGGTTCCTCCCCCCAAATTTGGCTGTCAGCTTTAAAAGGCAAATAGCTCCCCTGGCCCTTGCACCCTCAGGGTCTCAGAGTACCCATTGCACGAGGATGGGCAGGGATCTGGTAGCTTTCGTTTGACCGCCGCCTTTGCACTCTCAGGGGATCTGTCCCATTGCACTGAGGAAGGGGAGGTTGAACTTCTTCCCTTGATCGGTCAACACATCATGAGGTGCAGACCTGATCGGGAAGGTGGCTATTTTTCTGAGCTATGCCATAAGTTAATAAAAAAGGGGGAAATGTAGGGAGCTAATGCAGATGCCATTACAAGATGATGCTGGCTTCCCGCCAGTCTTGAGGTAAACACTTCCTCATTTAGACAGCAACCTCCCTTGAGGTTGTGCATGCGCTTGATGCACCTTGTCCTGAGCCTATCCCATGGCTCCTGTGGGCGGGTGAGCCTATGGCAGCCAATCAGCAGGCGCCCCATAGTATTCTGCCCTATAAAAGCAGCTACACTCCTGCGCCCCTCGCCCCTCGCCATCAGCTTTCCTGTTAACCAAGAGGCTCTCCAATAAAGTGTGATCGAGAAGGATCTTCGTCTGGTGATTGTTCTTCTCCTGCAGGACAGGGGGCTCGCCCCAATACACAAAAATCAACTCCAAATGGTTTAAAGACCTCAATATAAGACCTGAAACTCTTATGCTTCTGGAAGGAAAAAAATAGGAGGAACTTTCCACAATATAGAAATGGGAAAAGACTTACTTAACAATATTGCTGTAGCTCAGGAAATTAAAGAATCACTCAACCAATGGGATCTTATGAATCTAAAAACATACTATCACTGGAGACAGCAGACTATCCACAGACAGGGAGGAAATCTTCACCAGCTATCAGAGGCCTAATATCAAGAATCTACAAAGAACTCAAAAAACTAAACATTAAAAACTCAAACAACCCACTCAAAAACTGGGGCAGAGAACTGAATAGGGAGTTTTCCGAGGAAGAAATACAAATGACTAACACGCATTTAAGAACATGTTTAACATCCCTAACTATCATGGAAATGCAAACTAAAACAGCTATGAGATTCCACCTTATTCTAGCCATGATGGCAATCATTGAAAATGAAATAACAATAAGTGTTGTCAAGGATGTGGGGAACGAGGTACCCCAATTCACTGTTGGTGGGAGTGCAAACTTGTAAATCAATATGGATACTCCTGAAAAAGATGAAAATAAAACTGCCAACAGACCCAGTTATTCCCCTATTAGGCACTTACCCTAAAGACTCCACACTTCGCTGCAGAGATATTTGCTCTACTATGTTTATAGCTACTCAATTCATAATAGCTTAAATCTGGAATCAACCCCAAAGCCCATCATTGGACAAAAGATAATGAAGCTGCACTAGATTTACACAATGGAATTCTCTTCAACTGTAAGAAAAAAAAATGATACAATGAAATTTGTAGAAAAGTAGACAGACATGCAACAGAGCATACCCAGTAAGCCACACAATCAAAAAAGACAAATACCCTATGTTCCCACTCACGTGTGGTTCCTAACCTTGAGCAGCTTGAGTTTCTGGTGCACCTGACAGGCCACTTGAGTCTCAGACAACAGGGATGGAAGGGTTTAGGGGGAAGGGAAGGGAAAGTTGGGAGAAATGAACACAAAACTAAACCCAAAATGAATTGGTACCATAGAAACCTTTCTCCTTGAAGGCAGAATAAAAGATTTTACCCTCAAAAGGAGTATGGGGATTAGTACCTGAAAAGGAGGACCCTGGAGAGGGTGGAATGAAGCCGAGCACTTAAAAATTGGGAGGCTCTGTCTTGTAACTCTCAGTAGTAGGAGCCAGTTGCTAGCCACATTGAGCTGTTGACTGGAGAGACATATGAGGGCCCCCAAAACAAGACAGCACTTGATTACATGCCTGAATTAAAAAGGTAAGACCCTGTTGCTGACTACACCGTATGCTGCTGACACAGAACACCTAGACACCCAGGTGGAAGCTGGAAGGGAGCTAGTCTCCCAAATGGTTAGCCAATTTAGTGCTAGAAAGTGCTACATGAGGTAGTAAGGGAAAGTATCCAACAATGGCATGAGCAAGCAGGAATCAAAGATACTCAGAAGCAACCAGCCTGGCAAGATGTACACACCAGTGCACTGGTGGCATACAGGCTTGGTGGGTAACTAATGGCTTCTTGATTGGCTGGGAGATCTTCTCAGTGGAAAGGAACCCTTAGATGACACAATCCTCTGGATTGTCATGGTCTCCAATGACGAGCTCCCACCAATCTTTGGTTAAAGGAGGGGCTAGGTCCATCCAGATATCCCTAAATTAACAATTCTTATCCAATTTAACCTATGCTAACTTTGTTCTCCATTGGAGAATTTGTTTTTCAGGAAGTCGTGAAGCTCGAGGAGACAAACCCTCACACTTTGGCCAAGGCTCAGGTGAAACCACAGAAGGTGTGGAGAGATGAGCAAGAGCGCTGCTTCCATAGTGAGCCTGACAGTCAGCGCCAGGATGAAGGAGACATATGCAGAGGACACTCAACACAAACCAAAGCAGGAATCCACTGAAATCGTTTCAAAACACACCCACCACGGCTCAAGGAATTTTGTGGAAGAGGGGGAAGAAAGATTATAAGAGCCACAGGTTGGGACAGCATACTCAGAGGCATTGCTCCCCCCAGTGATTGACAGCTGCCCTCACAACTCATAACTAACAACCCCATGGAGAATACAGCAACCCCACTGAAGAGAGCCCTCAGTGGAATGGGGGCAGAGAGGAGGGAAATGATGATACCAACACATGATGTGTCCATACAAAGTATATATTCATAATGAAAAAGGAGAGGATGCAGTCAGATGAAAAACAAAAACAAACAAACAAAAAAAAGCAATGGAATTCTTCCAAGTCCAGCTAAGTAAGCTCCATGAGTTTATTGACATTATTACAGGAACAAGCTGCTTTATCATTGATAAGTCCCAACAAAATGCACAATTATTTATCTCTTCTTAGTGGTCAATGGGGAGGAAAGTGAACTTGTAAGAAACATGAAGTCCTCATGAGTCTTGCAAATCCTGTCTACTTCCACAGGGGAATGGTAACAGGCCTATCTCCTGAGGCCGTCATGCAGGACGCCGTAGCTCCACCACACATGCTCTTTGACTAATGTGCTCCACTCAGAGATGAGAGAAAGTGAAGCCTCCTTGGAAGGGAAAAGTTTCCAAATTTAGAAAGAAACTTATAGAACAGATTAACTCAGCTTCTGTCCTTCTTAGAATGAAATTTCTTAGCACCTGAGTGAAAACTCATTTTCCAAATGTTCAAAATAAGAAAAGAAATAACTGTTTATCAAAGGGATAAGCTAAAAGCAAATTAAAATATAGATATATTGTGTGTTATGAACTTTGTTGGTCACAAATGAAATTGTATGGCATTCATGTGGCTGAAGGGAGAGAGCTTCCTTAAATTAAGTTTCAATTTAAAAAATTATGAAATAAACATGTGTTTAGATAATCATTGATTCATTTTTAGTTATTCTTATTTTTTAGTTACTTATTTGAGAGCAACAGAGAGAGAGAAAGAGGGAGAGAGAGAGACAGAGAGAGAGAGAGAGAGAGAGAGAGAGAGAGAGAGAGAGAGAGAATGGGTGCGCCAGGGCCTCCAGCCACTGAAAACAAACTCCAGATGCATGGGCCCTCTTGTACATCTGGCTAACGTAGATCCTGGGGAATAGAACCTGGGTCCTTTGGTTTTGCAGGCAAATGCCTTAACCACCAAGTCATCCCTCCAGCCCCATTGATTCATTTTTTTTCTAATTTTTTTAAAATTTTTATTTATTTATTTGAAAGTGACAGACAGAGAAAGAGGCATAGAGAGAGAGAGAGAGAGAGAGAGAGAGAGAGAGAGAATGGGTGCGCCAGGGCCTCCAGCCACTACAAACGAACTCCAGACATGTGTGCCCCCTTGTGCATCTGGCTAACATGGGTCCTGGGGAATCAAGCCCCGAACCAGGATTCTTAGGCTTCACAGGCAAGCGCTTAACCACTAAGCCATCTCTCCAGCCCTGATTCACTTTTTAAGCTGTAAAAGGCTAACAACAATCTGTATTAACTAGAGAAATTCTTACTTTTTCATTTAAGCTATATTCTTATAAAGTTTTATTAGGACAAAAATTACTTAGACATATGGGTTTGTGGATTGTATTTTTAGAGTACTGTGTACATTAGATGTTCTTAACCTCCTTATGTGTCTAGATAGCAAAGTTTTACACAGATAGGTGACTTGAATTGAGCCCTGTTATATCACACTATACACCAGGTAATAATTCTTCTCACAATTCCTGTATTAACTTCACTTTGTTTTAATTATTTGAAAGTTGCATGGATCAAATTTTTTTAACTTTACTTATCTTATCAAGTGGGTAGTAAACAATGAATTTTAATGTTCTTATTTTTATGTAGTTATGGTTTTAAAGTGGCTTGTTTTTAGCAGGATTTTTCTACTTCAGAGTAAACTAATTACTTTTTTGTAACTAAAATTTTTCTAAACTGTAGTGTATTTATAAAATGGAATGTTTGGAGCACTACAACCAATGATCAATGTAAAATCATGAAATAACTTTAAGTGCATGTTATAGTACCATTATATGTTATATATAGTACCATTACATGTTATAGTGCATGCTATAGTACCATTAAAAAGCTTACATAATATATGGTTTCTACTACATGATATTTCAGTAATATAAAAATACAGAGACAATAAATATCAGAAGTTAATAGGGGTAAGGTAGGGGGAGGGAGAATGATTGATAGGGGAACACAAGATTTTCAGATAAGACAAAAGAGCTATTCTATTTAATGGTGGATATATATTATTATAATATTATTATGATTTTCAAAACTTTTGAAATGTATGCCAAGAATGAAACTTAAATTCTTAAATTCAACCTTTGACCTTGGTAGATATGACTATTAATGTTGATGTTGCAATCAGGTTTGCATTGCTGGCAGAAATCACCCTGCCAAAAGCAACTTTTGTTCAAAAAGTTTTTATTTTGGCTTTCAGACTCAATGGGAAGCTCCATGATAACAGAGGAAAATGATGGCATGAGCAGAGGGCGGACATCACCCCCTGGCCAACATAAAGTGGACAATAACAACAGGATAGTATGTCAAACACTGGCTTGGGAAAACTGATTATAACATCCATAAGTCCGCCCCCGACAATACACTGCCTCCAGGAGGCATTAATTCCCAAATCTCCATCAGCTAGGAACATAGCATTCAGAATACCTAAGTTTATGGGGGACACCTGAATCAACCTACCACATTCCTCCCCTGGCCCCCATAAACTGACAACCATCTATGACATAAAATGCAATGCATTCAGTAAAACTTTAAATGTCCCATAGTTTTTATCACTCCCAGTGACGTTCAAACATCCCCATAATCCACAGTCTTTTAACTGAGCCATAATACCAAAAATCCCCCCCCCCCAGCCCACAATGGCACAGAATAAACACACTGCAAAAGATGGCATTGGGCATAGCAAAGAAATATCCAACTAACACAATGATTACACAGAGCAAACATCAGACTCTGTAGCTCCAACAACTCTAGTCAGTGTTAAATCTCCAATTCTGATAATTCTAACCAGCAACAAATCTCTGGAGTTTCAATTCTACCCCTCCAGCTAGACTACTCACAGTCCTAAAAAACTTCATCCAGAGCTGGCAGCTATCCTTACCAGCCATCTCAAGATCCTGGCATCTCTACTGGGTCTCCCCTGCAACCCACGGTCTATCCTCTCGGCTCTGTCAAGTCTCCATGCAGGCATCCTGCAAACCTGCTGCTTCATTCTGCCCATAGTTGTTTCCAAAACACAAGACAATGTTGCAAATTCAATGACCCTCTCATTCCTGCATTTTTGGTACTCAACAATACCAGGTAGGGTGCCAGTTTGTTAATCCAGGGGGAAATAATGCAGACTTTGAAGAATAGGACACTCCTTAAGCACTTAGGACCTTTCAAAAGACTCTATATTCTTCCTGTTGCCCCAATGCAAACCAGCTGGCCCAATCTCAATGTTTGCAGTCTCTCATATAATTGCAGCTGAATGGACAGCAGTTTCTGTCCAAAAACTTCTTTCTGTGCCATGTCCCTCTGCACATACCAGTCTGTTTCTATGCACTGCAACCCTGTACAAGTTCTAGAACATGGGTATAACAACAGCAAGCCTCTCACACAAACTGCTTCTAGCCCAGTCCAGACAAATTTCCTTCTTACCCTCATGAGTCAAACCTCACAGTCCATGGTTCTTAACGCATTCAGGTCTTTCAACTCTAACAAGAATACTTGCAGAACTTCAAAGTGTCTTTTAGGCCAAGATTTCAAATCCTTCCACATTTTTCTTGAAAATCAGCTCTAAAACATCAAAGCCACACATCCAGTTGTCTAGCAGGAAATGACCCACTCTAGGTACCAACATTACTGTTGCAGTGAGGTTGAGGTTGCTGGCAGAAATCACCTGACAAAGAGCATATTTTGGGATAAAGGAGTTTATTTTGGCCTACAGACTCAAGGGGAAGCTCCATGATGGCATGAGAAAATGATGGCATGAGCAGAGAGGGTAGGTATCACCCCCAAGCCAATATTAGGTAAACGATAGTAACAGGAGACTGTGCTAAAAACTGGCACGGGGAAACTGGCTATAACACCCTAAGCCCTCTCCCAACAATACGCTGCCTCCAGGAGGTGTAATTCCCGATTCTCCATTAGCTGGGAACATAGTAGTCAGAACATCTAAGTTTATGGGGGACACCTGAATCAAACCACCACAGTTAGTCCCTCAGTTGTAAAAAATGTGTTACTCTGATGAGGGGGTGTTGATACTAGTGAAGTCTACTTGTGTGGGCTGAGGATGCATGGGAACTTTTCATTCCATCATTTTTGCTGTGACCAAAATATATTCCAAACACAGTCCCTTAGTTTATAAAGAATAGGTAGGTAACTAGGTGAATCACAAGTAAATGACAGGCAAATATATGATAGATACACAGGTCAATTATAAATAGAAGATAAGTAGATAAGTGGTAGAGATAGGTGGTTAATAAGCATCCTTTGTTCCGATCTTTTTCCTGTAGAGATCTGGCCATGTGAATTGTCAGTATAATTACAAGTTTTCATTCTCACCATATCATTTCCTGTAACATTTTATCCAAATGTATCCAAATATAAAATATATTTCCTAGAATGCATTAAGGAATGTCCTTGAAGGATCACTTAGCTTCTGCAGGCCATGAAGAGAATTACTGTCTCTGCTGAAGGTTTTCACTGTGTGATTGTCCAATGAGGAAAAGTCTTTCAGCCTCTTTTGCCTGGATTTGGAGCTTTTATGGAGGAAGAGGTGTGAATATTTCACATGAGCTAAGGGTGAGTGATAAAACTTGGTTAACTGCAGCATGGGGGTAAAGATGGAAATGATATTCCAACGGTGGTGCTGATCTTACTGCTCTCTGTCTGGGTGTTCCTGGGTATGGATATTTTGTTCTAAGAATTGGAAAAACCACATTAAAGTAAAGTATCAAGAAATTTCATTAGAGTGTCCCTCAACTTATGAGTGGATAATGAAGATGTGGCACATTTATATCTACTCAGCGGTAAAGAAAAATGAAGTTATGAAATTTGCAGAAAAATGGATGGACCTGGAAAGGATTATACTAAGTGAGGTAACCCAGGCCCAGAAAGCCAAGCGCCACATGTTCTCTCTCATATGTGGATCCTAGCTACAGATGATTGGGCTTCTGCATGAGAAGGAAAATACTTGGTAGCAGAGGCCAGTAAGTTAAAAAGGAGACATAAAGGGAAGAGAAAGGAAGGGAGGAGGGTACTTAATAAGTTGATATTGTATATATGTAAGTACAATGATTGTAATGGGGAGGTAATATGATGGAGAATGGAATTTCAAAGAGGAAAGTGTGGGGGTGGGGAGGGAGGGAATTACCATGGGATATTTTTTTTTTATAATCATGGAAAAGGTTAATAAAAATTTAAAAACTTAAAACAAAAAAGATATTTCATTAGAGATTAAAGTACCAAAGAGAGGGGTTTACACCACAAGCCAGCAGCAGAAACCTTGAGCTTGACTGCCCAAGAGCAGAGAGTTGATTTTGAAGGACATCCAGAAGAAGGAAAGAGCTGGTTGTGAGGGGCATAGTTGGGGTGGTTTTCTGGTTTGACTGGCAGGCTGGAGTTATATAACCATTTCATTATTGTATAAACCCCTTCTCATGA
Source organism: Jaculus jaculus (assembly GCF_020740685.1). Lineage (NCBI taxonomy): Eukaryota > Metazoa > Chordata > Mammalia > Rodentia > Dipodidae > Jaculus > Jaculus jaculus. Next base: position 27,524,614 of record NC_059113.1, read on the forward strand.
TGCATTTGACTTTAATCACATACATACCCAATTATGCATAGATATAAGATACAGGGGATTCTCCTCAAATGTCCACATAGGGGACCATGTGCATGTACCCCAAACCAGTCCAGGTCAGACGGCCCCCTGTCTCCTAATTGCAGCTGTATCTTGGAATATATTTGACTCCAAACCCATCGCAAAAGGGAGTAACTAATAGTCTCTAGGGAAGGAGAGGTGCATTCCCTTGTTTGAAGTGTAGTGCCTGATGCAGGTGAAGCTCCTAGACTGTGTGCAGGTAGAGAGATGCATTGTTGGGAAAGCGGTGTGTTTGCTGCCTCAGTTAAATGGTTTCTCCTAAGCATGCCTGCCTCCGTTTTCATTCCAGCTACTAATTTAGAAATATGAACTACAAGGCTGGAGATAAAACTCAGAACACGTGCCCAGCAGGCACAAGGCTGTCGATTTCTATCTCAAGCCCAGGTAAAAAGTGAGAAATACAAGCTGAACATCTGGGTCCAGGGGCTCTAAGTCATTGCCTAGATTTTCCATCATTGTTACTTTTTATATTTTCTTTTGCTTTTCCCTGCAGAAAGCAGCAGTTAAAAATCTTCACTCTAAAAGTTTGCTTTTAGGTCAGTCTTGATCCTACCCTCTCCAGTGTCTTGTGGTTCAGGTGTTTCCTGTAAGGGACTAGTGAAGGTTCAGTCATTTGGTCTGTCTTTTAGGAAGTAGAATTTTATGGTACCATTGCCGTTTGGGTCCGGATTACTGTTTTCCACCCTTTGATTCCCTCCCTGCCCTCCCATCCATCTTATTGTCTACATCTTCCTTCCCTCCCTCTCCCCCTCTCCCCTCTATCTCTCTCCTCTCAAACTCTTGTATATTAGTTATCTTTTTCCTCAATTTCTTAGTGGACACTGACCTGTAACCCCCACTTCCAGCTTGGGCCTACAATCCACAATGAGCTTTTGATCAGAGAAACCTACAAGGTTTCCCAAAACAATGACAGACTTCTGTCAGAGTAATTGATGACCCACCAAAGGCCAGTGGTAAGACCCTATTGCTGAAGACTCCATACGCAGCTGACACGTAAAATGGAATGACATGGCTGGAAGCCAGGAGAGAGTCAGTCCCCAGACAGTCAGCGTGTCTAGTGCCAGAAGGCGCTACATAGGCGACTGGGGGAAGTGACCAAGATCTGTCCAAGCAACACATTGTTTAACCTAAGTAGCAACAATTAACCGGACGTCATACCCACACAAGTGCAATAGTGGTACACAGCCATGGTGAGGAATCAATTGCTCTTGATTTGGCTAACTGATCCACTCAGTGGTACTAGACCCTTAGCTGGAGCTGGGAAACAAGTCAGAACCATACCCAAACACAAGCCCACTCTACAATATCAAGCTACCATCAATCACGGGGTATAAGAGGGCCTACACCTATCAAACTGTCTATCAAAAAAGTAAGTGTTATCTCAATTTTCTGGGTGCTAACTTACTCTCCATTGGAGAATCTGCTTCTCTTTTCCAGATAGATGCAGATCCTAAGAAGAGAGCTGCCCCAACATACCTCAGAAGGGGCCCAACTGAAACTAAGGACAACTGGCGAAATAAGCAAGGGTGATGTTTTCCTGTGAACTGGATACCAGCACAAAGGGGAAGGAGATCAATGCAGAGAAAAATCAACTCCTACCAAATCAGAGAGCCAGAGCCTCAGAGGCCCCCAACACCTCAGCACTGAAGCAGACCAAAAATGAACCCAACATGGCTCAGGGAAATCTTGCGGAAGAGGGGGCGGAAAGAATGTCAGAGTTACATGTTGGGTCATGATTTTCAGAGACATTTATCATACTAATAACTGGGGGCTAACTCCATAATGCACGACCCATTTTCAATAACAAGGAGGGTCTAATGGGAGGGGGTAGATCACAGATGAGCCTAAATAATGGTACCAAACTGCCTGTATTTACTGAAAAGAAAACTAATAAATTAAATTAAAAAAAAAAGTTTGCTTTTAGAAATACTAAAAACCTAGCAGTCCATTGTGATGGAGAAAAGACCCATAAATATCCCAACAAGTAATAGTAAACTTGAAGGGAAGGGAAGGGAAGGGAAGGGAAGGGAAGGGAAGGGAAGGGAAGGGAAGGGAAGGGAAGGGAAGGGAAGGGAAGGGAAGGGAAGGGAAGAGAAGAAGGCTGAGTAGGAGAAGGTCAAGTGGTATCTGCAGCTGGGAAGAGGCACACTCATGGGTGCCAGCTTGCTTCTAAGCAGGAATCCCCCTGCCCCAGTTACATACCCGTCAAGTTGCCTGGCTCCTCATGAGGGCTCAGTAAAGACCATTTCCTTCCACTGGAAGACTGTATCATTAGGTTTCATAGAAAATGCTTGTTTCCCATTCCTAACCGAACCATTCTTAAATATAGACATGTACCATTTACATTTCAATCATCAGAGGTAGACCTGAAATCCAGAAGCACAGAGATATTGGTGTGATATGGATGCTAGCTATGTAGAAGGTTGTAGCATCTTGGCTTGAGTAAGCACAAGGCAATAGACTCTCATAGTGATATTTTTTTTTTCCAGAAAGTGTCCTATGATCAAATATCATCTGATTGTACAAGGTTTGGTTCTTTGCTTTGAATAATAACGCGTGTATAGTTTTCCAAAACCTCTTCTCTTATCTCATCAGAGAACAGTGTTGGGCTATCTATAATCCAATAGCAAATGCTTTCTTAAAGAGCTTTTTATGAATGGGAGCAGATTTAATGAATAGGATCAATACCCACTGGGGCAATAAGTCAGTCAGCTAAGACAGGAAGGTGGCACTAGCCTGGCTGGCACTGTGCTGAGAATCTTCCCCTTTACCAGCTAAGGACATGCAATGTACAAAATGGCACTCTCGATTCACAGACTGTCTGCAAAAATGGCTGTATTTGTTATGTGCCTTTTTCTTTCCCAGAAGAAGAACTTAGATGTTTCAAACCAGACCTAGCAAGACTGAATTCTGACAGGACTGATGGAGGGATTAAAAGGAAAATGTATACAATTTTATCTGGGATTTAAAGCAAGAATTGCCAAAAAGAAAAAAAAAAATAGTTTGCTTCACAGATAACCAACGGTTAACTATATGGGGAAATCTTCACAGAGAAAAGCCTAAGTGATTACAACAATGCAACTGAATAATATTGGAGCAAGGGTATAGGTAACATTCAGTTCTTAATACTAGGTGAAATCTGAGCTTCAATTATAAAGGATACAAGCAATATTAAATTCTCAAGATTTAAAGAATTCATCAAATCTATATTGATTCTCAGAAAGTAGGCAAAAATTTTAATAAGAGCCAAACCATAACCTTCAGTAAAACTCCACACTGCTTCTATCTCTGTCATAAAGCAACATTGTTAAAGATAGTCATTCAATTAACATTTTTTTTATTCCATTATGCACCATTCTGCAAGCAATTGGGAACAATGATTGGTTATGAAAAACTCAACCCCTCCTTGTGGAATTTTTAATCTAGATTAGAGAGACTGATAAAAGCCAAACAAACAGACAATAAATACGAAAAGTAAATATAACTAATGGTTATGAAATCAATAACAAAGGAACTACTTTCCTTCCTGAAGTGATGTCTACTGTAGGCCTTTGCGATGATTTTGGTCATCCAAGAGTAAAATGATCAGAGGAGCCTGGAATTTAACAGAAATGCTTAGGAAGCAAAATCATAATTCTAAAGATAAAGAACACAATGTAGTCATTTAATTTACAAAGCCTTCATAAGAGTGTCCTTTTGGGCGATGTGAAGAGGTGTCCTATATCATGGGAGAAAATCTTTGTCAGCTATACCTCAGACAGGGGCTATTATTTAGAATATATAAAGAACCACAAATTTAAATACCACAGGATCTGCCAATCAATAAAAGGCTAATGAACTGAAGAGATAGTTCTCAAAAGAAAGACAAAGGACCAATAAATATTTCACAAGTGTTCAACATCCTTACCCATCAGGGAAATGCAAATTGAAACTACTAAGATTCCATCTCACCCTAGTCAGATTGGTCATGATGCCACTGTGGAAATCAGCATGGAGGTTCCTCAAATAATTGAAAAATATAACCCAGCTATGCCATTTTTTGAACATATACTCAAAAATCTTTACATCCTACCATAGCAGTACTTACACATCTGTGTTTACTACTGCTCTATTTGCAATAAAAAGGAAATGGTATTAGATTAGATGCTCAGCAGCATATGAATGAATGAATAATTAAAATATGGTCTATATACAATACATTTTTCTTCAGCCATAAAGAAATTAGAATTATTAAATTTGTAGGGAAATGGATGGATCTGGAAATTGCTATGTTAAACAAATTAATCCACATTCAGAAAGACAAATACTGCATGTTCTCTCTTATATGTCAGTCCCAGCTTTCTTAATATACATGGTGTGTGGATATATGTAATGAAATTGGAAAAGGGATTACAGGAGGGAAAAGAGAGGTTTCAAGGAAGAAGAGATAGTGGATTAATATCTGTGACATGAAGTGCAAAAGAGGTTACTGGGTGTAAGTGTACAAAGTGGGGCAAGAAGATGGGAGAAAAGAGAGGAGAAATACCAACAAAAAGCAAAGTATGTGTAAAAGTTCCATTAAAAACTATTACTTTGGGGCAAACAATAGTTTGGTATAAATCTAATACTGTGTACACTAATAAAAATTAAATAAACTATATTATATTGTTTTTTTTAAAGTGTGCTGTAGGGTAGTGTGCATCTGGGCCACTTCCTAGAGGGATCATGAAAACAGATCCCCAGGCTCCAGGTTCCCAGGATCAGACTAAGCTGGTGTTGAGAAGGGTATAGAAACGGTTTCAACAAGTTTCCAGATGCTACTGTTATAGCTGTATCTTGGACCACATCTTCACTATTATACACTATTATACAACTGATGCATCTTGTTAATAGACTGCTGAGATTTGTAGATGAATAAAATCAAGATATTTTAAATGTACATTACTATAGTTCATAAAACAGTTGCATATACTTAACCTAATTTGATCTGTAAAAGTACTCTATGAGAAAGACAGAGCAAAGGATTTTGTCTCTATGTCACTGTTGTCTTCCTTCTTCCCTTCTTTCCTTCCTTTCATCCTTCTTTCCTTCCTTCCTTCCTTCCTTCCTTCCTTCCTTCCTTCCTTCCTTCCTTCCTTCCTTCCTTCCTTCCTTCCTTCTCTAAGCACGTTTTGAGATGGTATAAGGTGTCCATCATAATGCAATATGTGCTAGGAACATGGTCAAGAGCAGAAAGGAGATTGCTCTTTCGGTTCAGAGCAGGCAGACTTTAAGTCAAAAACCATACAGTGGTCAGAAGAGGTATACGCTAGCCACACGATACACAGGGCAAGTGGCATAGGGAAATGTAACCGGAGAAATATATGTTATAGTAGAAGATTCAGATACGCTTCTCTTCAGCTGCCAAGGTGAGAAAGCTGGGAGTTTCCAAATTCAATTGTATTTCCTCTGCTATGCTGTCTCTTAAGATGCACAAGGTCAGGAAGTCACAGCATCAGGAAAAGGATATGGCAGGGAAAGCAGGATGTACCACTGTCTTGAACAGAATCTAAGGAAGCCCCACACCCTGGGTGAGGCTCACTGTGAACAAGAGGCCTTCAGGGAGCAAGCGTTCACACCGGGTCACTGGGGACACCTTCAGGGAGTTTATGGTCATCTACCCCATCAGAAACTCCCATCTGAAAGGCCATCAAAGAGGATGAAATTGTATTTTTGAGACTGTATCTATTTTGATACATTGGTACTTACCGTTTATTCCTTTCTTACCGATAAGTAAATTCAGACTCACAGAGGAGAGCAATGTCAGTCTGACCTGCAATTTACAGCCAAGTAAATCCAGAGCTCTAAGAAAATAGCAATGGCTCCCAGCAGACTACAGCTTGGAGGGAAGTTCTTGGCCCTGCTATAAGTATTAACTAGAGACAGTCTGAGTGTTATTTTAAGGATTTTTAGTATATATGAAAAGAATTATGAAGGTGTTTTAAATAGATACTGAAATTTAAGACCCAAGCCTAAAGGGTCATATTTATGGAGTGTGGCTTGATAGGACACACACACACACACACACACACACACACACACACACACACACACACCATCATGCATTTACCCAGATAATTGCACACACATGTTTTGAACTGGTTTTGCAGATTATTCCAAAGCTCAGTTAGGCTCTGTTCCACCAGCTTAGCTGTATTGAAGCCTGAGGATGGATGAAATAGGAAAGTAGGTCAATGTGACTGAACAAATTGGAAAGTAGAAAACTGATACATATTTTAATATTTTCATGAGTAAAGTTATTATTTCATACATTTGTTCAAAACATTCATGCTTATCAGACTTGGAGATAGCATTGGCAAGAGTCTTGATACTGAGGAAGACTGAGTTAACATCTCTCCATTCTCTTGTCATCCTGGTAGATCCAGCTCAACAAATTGTTGTTTTATTATTTTTTTTTTTATTTTTAAGGAATGCTTTGTTTTGGAGACTGTATCCCTTATGACCACATTGTCCTTGAATTTATCTAGGTGGACAGCAGATATGAGACAGTGATCACCATCCTGGAGCATGGTGGTTACAGAAGCCACCTTGGTTAAAACCTCAGGGAAATGCTCTTGTCTAACACTGAGGCCAGGAACTAAAAACAGATGCCAAGAAAAGCAAATTTTCTGAACACAGATTAGAGCTTTTAAAAGTAGAATATCTGCTTTAAAAAATGACAGAATCTTATGAAAGAATTAGATCATGCATCATCTTAGAAACTGTCCTGGGAAACAGACAGAAAATATAGCCAAAATAAATAAGGTGGGGTGGAAAGGCTAGGTATATAGGTCAGTGGTCACACTCTTAACTAGCATGCATAACGTCTTGGGTCCCATCTCCAGCATTGAAATGAAAGCAAGAAAGGAAGAAAAAAAAAAAAAAACAACTAGGAGATAGAGGGATAGAACTTTGGGCAATGGGAATTAAGTCACAGTTCACAGAGCAATTAAGTCACAGAGCAAAACTCTGCGGCATGCTGCTGACTGCAGATAACGATAATCCACTATGCAAGTCAAAAAGCTACAAGAAAGGACTCTGAAGGTTTTACTATAAAGAAATGGTAAATGAGGCTAGAGAGATGGTTTAGTGGATAAGGTACTTGCCTGCAAAACCTAACAACCCAGGTTCAATTTCCCCTGTACCTATGTAAAGCCAGATGCACAAAGTGGCACATGCATCTGGAATTCTCTTGCAAGAAGCTGGAGGCCCTTATACCCCCATTCTCATTCTCTCTGCCTCCCTTTTCTCTCCCCTCTCTCTCCCCTCCCTCTATCTCTCTGCTTGAAAATAAATTAAAAATTAAAAAATAAAAGAAGAAATAATATATGTTTGAGAGAAACATACTTAACATGATTTAACATTATTGAAACATTTTATGTTATCCCAATAATATGTACAACTTTTAGATATCAGCTAAAAGTAAATAGGTAAAAATAAAAAAAACTGCCAACTATTACAAGGATGTCAGTTATACACATCAATGAACTCATGTAAAACTGGATAAGAGGAACTATATTCTTGAAAGGATAGTTCCCAAAAAGTTTTCTTGACTTGAAGGATATTTGTTTTCAATTTAAATGGCTCATCAATGATCAGACAAAATAAATTCATAAAACAACAAAATCTTTGCCCTATTATCATGAATTGGCATTTAGGATACAGTCCTCACAAGGCACACACATAAGATAAACAAAGAGCATTAGCCCTCCCCTAAGATAGCAATGCTCTAGATACTTGTTGGATGTAATGTTTCACCTAGAATTCTGAACATATCCCTGGCTATCAGTCAGGCATGACGACAGGACAAAGACCATTCCACAGGCTCCAAAAATGGGTAATCTAAGAAAGCTTTCAGCAGAAAGTCTCAGGAAGTATGCTGTCATCAAATGTGGACCTTCAAAAGAAAGACCATAGATTCTCAGAACGGGAAGTCTAACAGAGAGTCTTTCTGCAAAGCCAGAGCAATACCAACACTGACCGAACACCTGGCTAAAGCTGAGGTTTGCTACTTTTGTGTCAAGAAACATTAATTAGGAAAAATCCTCATTGACATATATATTTTTTTTTTCTTTCCAAATAGTATCACAAGAAAAAGAAAAGAAAATCCAGAACAAATGTTCCATCATTCCTGGTTCATAATTCATCCCATTGTCTGGATCCACACTGTAAAAGCTCCTTGGCCATTGCAACTGTGACCTTCTTGTTGCTGGGACAAAATACAGTCCCAGAAGCATTATATGACAGGAAAGGGGTTACTTGAGGTTTAAAGGTTCCAGGGGAAGCTTCATGTCAGGGAAAGCATGGCACAGGCAGGAAGCTGGCTCTCTTCTTGTTACATATCCTGGTGGAAGAAGTCTATGTGATGGACTTGGAGCTGGGCTAATACACCTCAATGTCCACCCCTAGGGACATACCTCCGCCAACAAGACTCCACCTCCCCAAAGCTCCACAAGCTGGGGATTGAGTGTGAGGCTCAATCACAAATAGATGAAGCTACAGGGGACACTTTACATTCAAACTACCATAGTTACCATTAACTGTCTCAGCTAATATATCAGCTGCCAAGGTATCTTAGTGCTCTAGTAATGGTGAGATGGTTTGGGACAGTGTGAGAATGGTAGTCAATTTTAAACGCAGGAATTATTCCTGGAACTCTTCATGCAATATTTTCAGGCTAGTTGGCCATAGATAAGTGAAACTGCAAAAGCAAAATTATACATAAGGAAAGACAATTATGACTGCTAAACCCTCAACTTAAGCACAGCTTCCAATACTGAGTGATCAGCAGATGGCCAGAAGTATTTTAGATGGCTTACATGTCTCATTCATTTAACTCCCATAGCCACTGCAAAGGAACTCCAGATGTATGTGCCAGTTTGTGCACATGGCTTTACATGGGGACTGGGGAATCAAAACAGGGATGCCAGGCTTTTGCAAGCAAGTGCCTTTAAGGGTTGAGCCATCTCTCCAACCCATCTGATCATTTTGGTTAGGACTGGTATAAAATATCTGTTGAGCGCTGGTGTGAGCAGCAGAAACATGGCAAGGGCTTTCCCTGAAGTATGGTGAGCTGGGCCTCTCTCACTGGGTAAAGCATGTTACATTCCCCATAGCCTTTATGGGATGGCTAACGCCTAAGCTTTCCAGATTCTCATGACGCTCCCTCTCTGGCTAAGGGGCTTGGTCACTCAGATCCCCACAGATGGCTAAGCAAGCAGGGCCAAAACTCAGTGTCTCCATTGGCATTAGGGAGACCATTGAAGTTACCTTCTCACTGCTGGCACAAAGGACCTGACCTAAGGCAGCTGATGGGAAGAAAGTATTTTGGCTTACAGTCTCAAGGGGGAAGTTCTACAGGGGCAGGGGAGAGATGTCATGAGCAGAAGCTGCATATAACCCTGCCACAACACGTAGAAACACAACAAAAGTGGTCTTAGCTCTAGCAAAGGGGAGCTGGCTATAACAACACACCTTCTTCAGCAAGACTCAACTTCCCAGATTGCCAGCTGGAAAGCAAGCACTCAGAACACAGGAGCTTATGGAGGATACCTAATTCAAATCACCACAGCAGCAGTACCAAAAATAAATAAATAAATATCAGCAGCCCAGCTCTAGCGTTGACATCTGAGGAGCAAAGCGGAGGAGGACAGGGGAGCTTTTATGTGTTAAAGGCCTTTTAACATGTTTTTAAGTTATCTATTTGAATTGTGCTGATTACAATTAAAATTAATTATATTTTTAAAACAGTATTTTACTTATTTGTTTATTTATGAGGGGGGAGAGAGAGAGAGAGAGAGAGAATGGGTGTTCCAGGGCCTCCAGCTACTGAAAATTAACTCCAGATGCATATTGCCTATGGTACCCTGTGCATCTGACTTTACGTGGGAACTGAAGAACTGAACTCTGGTTGTTAAGTTTTGCAGGCAATCATCTTAACCACTGAGCAATCTCTCTAGCCCAAAATTAATTATTTTTAAAGTGGAATTTCAATCAGGGATTAGGCGTCTTCTCTCCGAGGCTTAATATTCTTTATATCTGCACTGTTTATCTGCTAAGGTCTTTCCTTGCAATCCTATCTGTCAATCTACCATAACCTCATGGTGCACTAAGGGCTTCTGGGGGTCATCGGATACAGGTGGGTAAGCTCATCGTGCTTAACGAGAACATGGGCTTTGCAGTTGAGAGCAATGCTGGGCGCTGCCTCTTCTTCGCCCAAAGCCTCCCTCCCCTCTCTGCCCCTATTGCGTGTCTCTTCCGCTCCACGTTTCTTGGTGCTATTATTAAAGGCAGGAGTTAAGGCAAAAAAATGAATCTTAGCTTAGTTCAAAATTCCAGAGTGAGGGCTGGAGAGATGGCTTAGCAGTTAAGCACTTGCCTGTGAAGCCTAAGGACCCGGGTTTGAGGCTTGATTCCCCAGGACCCATGTTAGCCAGAGGCACAAGGGGGTGCATGCATCTGGAGTTCGTTTGAAATGGCTGGAGGCCCTGGAGTGTCCATTCTCTCTCTCTCTCTACCTCTTTCTCTGTTGGTTGCTCTCAAATAAATAAATAATTAAAATAAATGCAAAAATTTTCCCCAGTAACTGTGGGCTAACTCCACAATGCACGACCCATATACATCAATACGGATGGGCCATTGGGGAGGGGGTATGTCACGGATGAGCCTAATAGTGGTACCAAACTGCCTGTATTTGCTGAATAGAAAATGAATAAAAAAAATTCCAGAATAAAAACTCAAAACTAAAATTAGGCTCTGATTTGAAGTTATGTGCTAGAGATCTATTTGCGGTGAAGAAGTGTAGTTTAGAGCATTATTCAGTTAGGAATAATAGTGTTAATAATTGGCTGATAATTTGGAAAATTAAAACAAGTTTTATAGCCACTTGAATATTCTGGGGCTAGAGAAATGGTTCAATGGTTAAGGTGCTTGCTGCAAAAGCCTAAGGCCCTGAGTTCAATTCCCCAGTACCCATGTAAAGCCAGATGCACAAGGTGGCACATGAGTCTGGAATTTGTTTGCAATGGTTAAGAGGCCCTGGCATGCCCATTCTCTCTCTGTCTTTATCTCCTTCTTTCTCTCTCTCACTCTCTCTCTTAAATAAATAAAATGAAATAAAAATTTAAAAATTATGTTAAAAATTGAATTTCTCTTACAGCTTTACAGATGATTTGGCCAAGCCTCCTGCATGGCGTACGTCAGTTTACTTTTTTTTTTAATTTTTTTAATTAATTTATTTATTTGAGAGCAACAGACACAGAGAGAAAGACAGATAGAGGGAGAGAGAGAGAATGGGCGCGCCAGGGCTTCCAGCCTCTGCAAACGAACTCCAGACGCGTGTGCCCCCTTGTGCATCTGGCTAACGTGAGACCTGGGGAACCGAGCCTCGAACCGGGGTGCTTAGGCTTCACAGGCAAGCGCTTAACCGCTAAGCCCTCTCTCCAGCCCAGTCAGTTTACTTTTAACATGAAAACAAACAGCCACATAGAAAGCATATGTTTGGATGCCACAGACTTTGGTTGAGCAAACTGTAAGAAAGAAACCTTAAAGACTCATAACTATTCCTAGCCACAGAATGCAGAACTATTTAAACATCTGAGGTTAGAATAGCACTGTAGGCAAACAAGAATACTGATCTTAAGACACCAATTTTCTTTGAACTGAGAGAAAATGGCAAGGTAACAAACAATAAACCTTTCTAAAACAAATCCAAGAGCATCCAATTTTTCATATCAAAGAAAGAGAATGATAGCTTACAGGGACTGGACCCTTAGGGAAATAGTCTCATTCTAGCTCTGTAAGGGAATCAGATACATAAAGTTTTTCTGAGTCCCAAAGTCCCACAGATGCTGACTGACCACAGAATGAACCTGTAGTATAGGACACATCGATGAAGTGTGAAGCATGCTGGGAAGAAAATGTGAGGGTCAAAGCATAGGGGTGGCCCAGCTCTGGTGGGTGTTTAGAACTCTAATAGGTATTGCAGGGGTATCCAAACTTTTCCATCTCTGACCCAAATTGGATGATAAACGTATTGCCTTGGGCCACACATTGAATATTTATTTTTATTTAATTAATTAATTTACTCATTTATTTATTTTCTGGGTGTGGTGGCACATGCTTTTATGGAAGAGAAAAAGAAAGAGGAAAGATAGAGAGAATTGGCACTCCAAGGCCTCAGCTACTGTAATTGAACTCCATGTGCATGCACCACCTTGTGTACCTGTGAGACCTTACTTCTGGTGTCACCCTGTGGATCTGGCTTACATGGACCTGAAGAGGGAACCTGGGTCCTTAGGAATCACAGGCAAGCAACTTAACTGCTAAACGATCTCTCCAGCCCTAAATATTTAAATAATAACAAAAGATGATGAGCTTAACCGGCTGGTGTAAAATTTGTACAATATTCCCCCAGCATACCGAAGTGGAAAAGTTCTCACATAAAAATCCTAATTATATGATGTCCCATTCAGAGAATCCGATTTTAATCTGACAGGTCCCATGTTCATGATAGCTAATAAAGAAAATGAGCATATCTCAGTAATAAAATTTCACTGACTTTAAAAAAAATATTCTTATCTTATAAGTAAGATAAATGAGGCAACATAAACCTGGTGTGATATTTGACATCCATCACACTTGAGAAAGGAGTGCATTGAAACGGAAGCTCTTACAACTCTTAGGGAGTTCTCCACGTGCTCAGCAGGAGTCTTGGCTATAGCTGCACTCTGTGCTTCCTCCTTGGAAATAGTCATTCACAAATGTAGTTGCTGCCAAAAATGTGACATGAGTAAAACATGATTGTGAAGTAAGGTGTACCATGCCATGAGCACCGAACGCTGCCATCTCAACGGCTGGTGAGTCATGTTTGGAAACAGTCCTTGCAATAGTCCCTATATTCCTTTAACACAGAATTCAGAAAGTAAGACAAATGCTGCAGAATATCTGGTTGACATTGTTTCTATTATAAGGGGGAAAAGGTGCTTATACTTTCATTTCATCTATGATGGGTGGCAGGGGAATGAACACTGGGCATTAACTTTTGCAGGTGATTGTGCCCCAATGTATCACAGTATGAAAGGAAAAGGCAATTTCATCCTTATTTTCTATATTAGGTTTAGCTTTCAGCAGTCTTGCTGTTTAGAGCTGCATCTAGAATAAAAAACCCTACACGTTTGTTCCTCTTGTTCTTAATTTTGTTTTTCTTAGAAAAAGGGGTTCAGTGGAAGACGATTAGGGGAGATGGGCCAAGAAAAAGAAACTGAAGGAGATTATAATCAAAATACATTACATATATGCATGAAAGTTGTTAATTAAAAAGTTGTTTTAGAAATCCATTCTTATGTTTGCAAAGACAACTTTATGATACTGAAGAAGAGAAATAAAATAACATATCAGACATTAGAGAGAGCTTCCATGCTCCAGGCTTGGCAGAATCAATATTGTGAAAATGACTCTGTTACCAAAAGTAATCTATAGTTTGAATGCAATTCCAAACAAAGTTCCAGTGGCTTTTTTCTCAGAACTAGAAGAAAAATTCAGCAATTCATACGGAAACACAAAAAGCTATCATTCGTAGCCAAAGCAAACCTAAGTAGAGAGTGAAGGCATCGCAGTTCCTGACCTAAAATTCTACCACAGAACCATAGTGACAAAGACCAGGGTGCTGGCCCTAAAGCACACAACTAGATCACTGGAATAAAACAAAGGTCCCAGAAATATATCCATACACTTATGGTCACCTAAATTTTGATGAAGATATCAAAAACTCACACTGGAAAAAAAAAAAAAAAGATAGCCTATTCAATTAATGGTGTTGGAAAAATTTGATCTCTTCCTGCAGAAAAATGAAATTAGACTCACATCTCTTACTATAAACAAAGATCAATTTACTATGGACCAAAGATCTTTATCTAAAGAAAGAAAGGATGAAAATACTAGAGGAAAACAGGCAATATACTGGAAGGTGACTATCAAGGTAAGAACTTTCTGAAGGACTCCAATAGCATAGCAAATGACCCCAAGAATCAACGAATAAGACTACATGAAATTAAAAGATTTCTTCATAGAAAAGAAAACTACCAGCAGGGTGAACAGAAAGCCTATTAAATGGGCAAAGATCTTTGCCAGCTGTTACTCAGAGTGCTAATATCCTGAATATATAAAGAACTGAAGACACTAAACCCCAAACCCAAAACTGCCAATCAATAAATGAGCCAATGAAATAAATAGAGTTCTTAAAAGAAGAAACACAAATGGCCAACAGATATTTTTTAAAAAATGTTCAACTTCCTTAGCCATAAATGAAATGTGAATTAAAAACACTTTGAGATTTCGTTTTACCCCAGTCAGAATGGCTGTGATCAAGACTAATGACAACAAATGCTGACAAGGCTGTATAAGAAAGGGAACTCATATTCACTGGGGGTAGGGGTGTAAACTGTGATAGCCACTATCAAAATCAGTGTGGAATTTTCTCAAAAGACTAAAAACTGAACTACCATATACAAAACTATACCACTCTTGGGCATGTCCACAGAGGACTCTATCCCGCCACCATGAACATAGTTGTACACCCATTTTCATTGTTACAATAACAAGGAAAACGGAATGAAACTACATGTTCATGCACTCATAAGTGCATAATAAAGATGCGGTACTTATGCACAATCCAAAGTTATTAAATCTGAAGAGAATGGAAGAAATTGGGAAAAATTATACTAAGTGAGATAACACAAGTCTTGATAGACAAAAATTGCATGTTCTCTCCCATATGGAGATCTTAACTGATAATGTTCGTAAATAACTAAGTGCATAAATAAGGGGCAGTGAGATTGAGTGTGGGCTGATTCTAGACAGAAGACCAGAAGAAGGGAACAAGAGGAGGAAACAACAAAAGGAAACATGTTGCCAGAAATTGGGAAGGAGGCTAGGTTGGGGAAAGAAAACAAGACAGAAGGGGAAAGATGAAAGAGGAGGGAAGGGAAACAGAAAAATTATATGAAAACACTATAATGAAACCTAATTTTTTGTAAGTAAATAAGTTTTAAATCCTTTCTTGTGAGATTATACTGCCCAGTGGTTAAGACAATGGACTGCTAAAAAATAATACTTTCATAATAAATCTTTACACATTTGATTGTAGGACTCAGGGATATCAATGCCTAAATAATACACTAGACACAATTTAATAGTTGATTGTAATATTTATAGTTACCTTCCTTATATCTCCCATAATTCCATATCTGAGTGCAACCATATAGTGAAATTAGTTCCGATCCTAGTGGAAAATGGGTCATAAAAACTTAGGTGCTCGAGCATTCCCAGGAGAGCGTAGTTGGAGGGAAGAATGCCCAGCCTTAACTCTCCATCCCTTTGGCTATTACTGGTTTTTCCATGCATATTTCATCTGCATAGAAACCAGTCTTAAATCAGCATAGTGTTTGTTTCAAGCCAGGTTCACTCTAACCTAATCACCAATAGCTTTCAAACTACTTGCAATTAGAAAGAGGAAAATAAAATCAGTAGACCCCGCAGGACCCAACTTTTTTTCTGCACCATTCCAGAGATAATGTGGTGAACATTACCCAGGAATTTTTAACTTCAAACAGGAGGAGTATGTGCTGGGTATTACATGGCAAAATTGAGACATCTGGAAAACAATTAGCTTTATTTGTTTTCATAGAATTCTATTTCCTGGCATAGGTGGTTATAGCTTTGGTGAACACTCTGTGGCCAGAATGCTCTAGACAAATTGTCCTTCCAGGGGTGTGACTTCAGATAAGTAAAAAGGGCACTCAAGAAGAATGCTACATAAAGAAAATCTGCTTTTTTGTATGCTCCAAGAGCTGGCAAGAGAGATTAAGGTTATTTTTAGCTGTGAAAATTAGCCTGGTTACACAACCTGCCTCTTTGTAGTCATTAATAACGAACTCATAATTAGAGTCAGGTGTTGAGATTTGCAAAGACATTTCTTGTTGGGCAGGTTTTGTACAAAAAGTGTTCTAAAGAATCCTCATGGAGATATCTGGCCTTTAAAGGAATTTGTTCTCTCCATGTAACGTTGTTGCTGGCAGCAAAGAAACACATGGTTGGCATTACAGCTGTTGCTGTTGCTCACTGGTGCTCATCTGAGAGGTGGCTAGACAACTCTGTTTCCAACAAACCAAAAGTGTCATAACATGTTTCTACAATTTCTTTCTAACCTGTCGACATAGAAATTAAAATATATATATATATATGTATATATATATATATATATATATATATAATATATATATATATATCATTCATTCTTAAGTGTCTTTATATCAGAAATTACAAAACTGACACACAAGTTGCATATAATACACACACATACACACATGCACACATCCTTTCATGCATATGTGTGTGCATACCTACATTTGGCAGGTAAATTTTTCAATAAACAAAATGCACTTCATTGGGAAACTGGCATTACTGTTTAGTGGCTAGGAACCTGCTTGCAAAGCCTAATGGTCTGGGTTCAATTCATAAGCCAGATATAAAAAGTGGACAAGTGTACGCTGTTTGTTTGCAGTGGCAAAAATCCCTGGCGCGCATGCTCACAACCTTCCACACAAATGAATAAAAATTTTAAATTGTACCTTACTGATTTTTGTGGTTTATTTTGCGTAAACAGTACTAATCCCTGATCACACTGT
Source organism: Jaculus jaculus (assembly GCF_020740685.1). NCBI lineage: Eukaryota > Metazoa > Chordata > Mammalia > Rodentia > Dipodidae > Jaculus > Jaculus jaculus. Next base: position 27,541,395 of record NC_059113.1, read on the forward strand.
GACAGCGTAAACAGTACTAATCCCTGATCACACTGTGACAGCGTAAACAGTACTAATCCCTGATCACACTGTGTCAGTATAAACAGTACTAGTCTCTGATCACACTGTGACAGCGTAAACAGTACTAATCCCTGATCGCACTGTGACAGTGTAAACAGTACCGTCCTTGATCACACTGTGACAGCGTAAACAGTACTGTCCCTGATCACACTGTGACAGCGTAAACAGTACTAATCCCTGATCACACTGTGACAGTGTAAACAGTACCGTCCTTGATCACACTGTGACAGCGTAAACAGTACTAATCACTGATCACACTGTGACAGCGTAAACAGTACTAATCCCTGATCGCACTGTGACAGCGTAAACAGTACTAGTCCCTGATCGCACTGTGACAGCGTAAACAGTACTAATCCCTGATCGCACTGTGACAGCGTAAACAGTACTAATCCCTGATCGCACTGTGACAGCGTAAACAGTACTAATCCCTGATCGCACTGTGACAAGGTAAACAGTACTAATCCCTGATCGCACTGTGACAGCGTAAACAGTACTAATCACTGATCACACTGTGACAGCGTAAACAGTACTAATCCCTGATCACACTGTGACAGTGTAAACAGTACCGTCCCTGATCACACTGTGACAGCGTAAACAGTACTAATCCCTGATCACACTGTGACAGCGTAAACAGTACTAATCCCTGATCACACTGTGCCAGCGTAAACAGTACTAATCCCTGATCACACAGTGACAGCGTAAACAGTACTAATCCCTGATCACACTGTGCCAGCGTAAACAGTACTAATCCCTGATCACACAGTGACAGCGTAAACAGTACTAATCCCTGATCGCACTGTGACAGCGTAAACAGTACTAATCCCTGATCGCACTGTGACAGCGTAAACAGTACTAATCCCTGACCGCACTGTGACAGCGTAAACAGTACTAATCCCTGATCGCACTGTGACAGCGTAAACAGTACTAATCCCTGACCGCACTGTGCCAGCGTAAACAGTACCATCCCTGACCGCACTGTGACAGCGTAAACAGTACTAATCCCTCATCGCACTGTGACAGCGTAAACAGTACTAGTACCTGATTGCACTGTGACAGCGTAAACAGTACTAGTCCCTGTTCGCACTGTGACAGCGTAAACAGTACTAATCCCTGATCGCACTGTGACAGCGTAAACAGTACTAATCACTGATCACACTGTGACAGCGTAAACAGTACTAATCCCTCATCGCACTGTGACAGCGTAAACAGTACTAGTACCTGATTGCACTGTGACAGCGTAAACAGTACTAGTCCCTGTTCGCACTGTGACAGCGTAAACAGTACTGTCCCTGATCGCACTGTGCCAGCGTAAACAGTACCGTCCCTGATCGCACTGTGACAGTGTAAACAGTACCGTCCTTGATCACACTGTGACAGCGTAAACAGTACTAATCCCTGATCACACTGTGACAGTGTAAACAGTACTAATCCCTGATCACACTGTGACAGCGTAAACAGTACTAATCCCTGATCATACTGTGACAGTGTAAACAGTACCGTCCTTGATCACACTGTGACAGCACAATACTACTAGTCCCTGAATACAGTTCGAGAGCACAAACTGCACTGCTCCCTCACTATATCCTCACTCGTCTGTCTCTTTATAACTTCTCCTTCTGTTCTGGCTACCCTCTTCCTGAACCTTGCCATCCACATGTAACTTACCTGATGCCATGGCCACCCTCAGTTAGCTGTCCTGTTTCTGTTGCACAGAAGCAGTCACCATTCTTTTGTGCCTCACTTTCTCTAATCCATGCTTTCTGCTCATTTTCCCATTGACATGTCAGTAATCTTGAAATACATGTGAGGCAACCACAGTCCTATACTCTGGGTTCTGAGCTTGACATACAAATGTTGTCAGAATGAATGAATGAAAGGGAAGAGGGAAAAGTTCATTTGTTTGGTTTTTTTGTTTGTTTATTTTGATTTTGTTTTTCAAGACAGGGTTTCCCTCTAGCCCACTATGACCTGGAATTCACTGTATTCACAAGGTGGCTTTGAATTCATAGCCATCCTCCTACCTTGGCCTCCTAAGTGCTGGGATTATACACCTGTGCCACCACATCCTGAGGGGAAAGTTCATTTCTAATCATTCGACTGTCTCCTCCTAATGTGTTTACGCAATGGTAAAATATTTCATAAGACTTTCTCTGTGCATCTTCCTTGTTCTGTGAACATGGCAAGTGCCTTCCCCAGATTATTCTTTTTTGGTTTTCTTTCCCACCCTAAATCACTATCAGTGCATTGCTTCCAAAGTTACCACCTGAGCTCTCATCCTGTAGAGCTCCTTCAAACCTTAGAACAAATTACAGGATCCCTCAGGTTATTTTCCTAACCAAGGTTTCTTGGCCATGAGAGAATCACAGCAGTCAGGGCAGACAGAGAGCAAGCAGGAACGTGGTAGGAGATAAAGGACACCCCACACACAATGAGACAAGAGCCAATGTGCTGACCATGCCAGTGGGTTGAGGGCAGGATGGATGTGGTTCAGTTCAGCACTGCAGCGATAAGTCAGTCTACCACTGATTAAGACAGTAATTCTACAAGCTCTGCAAGCAGTATCTTCACTCTATTGACATTTCATTCACTCCTCTAGACACATACACTTCAAGAATACAGCTTCAAAAAATGCTAGCCACCAGGGCTCTAGTAATAGAATTTTATATTTTTTAAAGCAGCAAACACAAACATCCTGGCGTCTATTAAACCAACCCACTAATCTGGAAGAGTAAGGAATGTCTTCACATATTTATAGAACTAACCCAGCCACTGCTACTGAGTCACCTGAGCCATCTGAATCATATAGTTGAGTAAAAAAAACAAAAAAGATAGAAAAACAGAAAACGTGATCTGTCATGTAGTATTCAGCCAATAAGAACAAAAGTATGTCATCTGAAGGAGCTGGAGATGATTATGTTTAGGGAAATACAAGCCAGTCACAGGAAGACAAGTATTGTATGTTTTCTCTCATGTGTGTAATTTACAGAGGAGAAAGGACACAATAGTAAAAGGGGATTATTAGAGGTGTGGGAGAAAGAAAGGAGGAGGGACAGAGGGGATGAGTGGTAAATAAAGGGGATGACGATGGCCAAAGTAAAGCAGATGCATCATGGAGATGTCATAATAAAAGAAATTATTTTGCATTATTGATGTATGCTAATAAAAAGGTATCTTGGATTTAGAAAAACAAAGATATTCAGGCCTTAAAGTGCATGTAGCCATGTACCCCTGCTGACTTCTGAACCCTTATGCTCTCCACTGGCGAGTTTTACTAATTATTCTACTAAGACACTGCTTATAAATCATATCCATTGGATACCCACAGCTCAAACATTTATCAAAATTTAATAGTTCATAATCCTAGAAAACTATTATAGCTTTAATAATTTTTAGAGATCATCTAACCTCACTTTTTGCTCCACAAACTGAGAAATACCAGGAGCTGGCTAATCATGGAAGTTAAATTCAGACCCCCTGACCGGAGGTCACTGCGACCTATCATCAGTTACGAAAGACTGAAACTTGAGGAGAATAGTTTAATTGGATTCAATCTCAGAAACTTCCTGACACTCTTACTTCATCTTATAATCGTCATCTTTTACTTTTCATGCTTCTTTTAATTATCGTTTAAAACCTCAAGCCTGTTTTAGTCAAGGACCCCAGGCTTCTGAAGGACGGTCATAATTCTTTCGCGCTATAGGAACGTGCGCCCTCTTGTGTTCCTTCAGTGGAATAGATTATTTTGCCCAGAAAGAATTCCCTGGACTCCCTTCCCTGCCTGCTCCTGCCACCCCCTCCCCCCAGTCCCTCACACACAGAAAGTAGCCAGGAGTGTGGAGCCCAAAGAAGACTTCCGATCGCCCACCCCTTCACAGACTGCATCTGCTAAGGACAAGTCAAAGGTAGACAGTAAACACTGACTGAATATTTCATTCCTATCTTTGTTTTTTTCTCCCAGACCACAGTAAGTAGACAGTGTCATTTAAGAAGGCAGGAAGAATGCTTGCTAGCATGCACAAAGCCTTTGTTCAGTTTTCAGCACTTCAAGAAGAAGAGGAAAAGGAGGGTAAAAAGGATGTAGGAGGAGGAGAAGGGAAGGAAGAGGCAAAGGAGGAAGAAGGAAGAACAAGAATTTTCTTTTCTACATAGTATTCAAGGGTGTTGCATTTCAGAATCCAGGCCCGGTGGTAGAGGCTGGAAATCCCAGCTTCTTAAGAGGTCAAAGCAAGAAGATTGCAAGTTCAAACCCTGCATGGGAAGAAAATTAAAAAAAAAAAAAAAGACTGGGAATATAGCTCAGTGGTAGAACACCTACTAAACCAGTATGAGGTATTGGGCTCAGTTTCCAGTATCACAAAAAGTTGGTAAACTGATTGATTTTTCAGGAGCTGTACAAAACCAAGCTCACTCTATTCTTTAGTGGCCCAATATGTTTTTTTTTTGTTTTTGTTTTTTTGGTTTTTTTTTTTTTTCCTTATAGAGGGATATGAGACTGTCAATACTCAGAAGAATTGCTGGGCATGGTGGTGCATGCCTTTAATCCCAGCACTCGGGAGGCAGAGGTAGGAGGACTGCCATGAGTTCAAGGCCACCGTGAGACTACAGAGTTAATTCCAGGTCACCCTGGACCAGAGTGAGACCCTACCTCGAAAACCAAAAAAAAAAAAAAACAAGGACAGGATGGGAAAATGGTGAAGGAAAAAAAAATGCCCCACACAAAACCAGGCAGAGAGTGAACACCAAGGGCTGAGGTGCTGAGCACATAAACTGGAGCCCCTGGAACAAAGCCACATGGACAGAGGGAGGACTCCACAAGGCTGACTGACTGATTCAGAGACTGTGGGGCATTGGAATGTTGCAGGCCCAGAGCTCAGTTATCTTGGGTTACCTTAGCCACTTAAATAGTCATTTACTTTTTGCCTCTAAGTGTGACCTGATGTCCTTGCGACCATCAGGTAAACCCTTTGGAGATGTGCTAACAGACCCAGCTTCCACTACCCCACAAAGCCAAGGAATGTCATCAGGTAGAATCAGAAGCCCATAGCAGTGATTTCCCTGTTTTGCTCAATCTGCTTACTTGATGTTCCCAGCATTTTATTTGAAAAGTATTTTCATTTATGATTTTCCTGGTTCTCTTACTACACAAACTCCTGAATCGGTGCTCCTGAGCTCCTGGGCTACAGTCACTTATCTATGGCTCCAGAATAAACTCTGTCTTCTTTCCTTCCACAAGAGAGCTGTGGGTTTTGTGTTGAAGAGTTGACAGTGTTGGCTCCACAACACATGTTCCAAGGACAATCTCCTTTCCCTGAGGGAATCACCTAGACCAGAGCCAGAGTAGGTCAACTGAGCCCAGCCATGAGGGCTGCCTCCAGAGGAGCATGTTGTGGGTTCTGTCTGGGCCTCAGACTTTTGGTTTGACGGCTCACTGGCTTATTCTGAGTTGAAATTTTAATATAGGATCCACAGTTAGGATTTGTGGGTACCTTTTCTTCCTTTTTCTTTAAATTTACTTTCCAAGAATTTGGAATCATTTTTGGTTCCTGTCTTGGCTTGTTTTATTTTCTTATTTTCTTTCCATTCCTTTCTGTTCCTCTTTATTTCTTCCTCCCTCCCTCCCTCCTTCCCTTCCTCCCTCCCCCTCTCTCTTGCCTTCCTTCCCCCTTTCTTTCTTCCTTCCTTCCTTCCTTCCTTCCTTCCTTCCTTCCTTCCTTCCTTCCTTCCTTCCTTTCTTTCTTTCTTTCTTTCTTTCATTCTTTTGGCCTTTGATGGCATCTTGTTTTCTTACCATTTGGGATTGGCAATTTGCTAACAATCAGCTGTTCTAGTTGTAGGTTCATTTCCACTGAGCAGATCTCAGTGGCTCAAGCAAAGAGCCATTAGTTACCCACCTAGGCTGAATGCCACTCTTGCACAGGTGAGTACATCTTATCAGGCTGGTTGCCCTTGTCTAGCCATGCTCCCTACTTGCTTACCACGTCATTGGCCATTTTCCCCAGAAACTTATGTAGCACTTTCCAGCACTATACAGGCTAACCATCTGGGAACCAACTTCCTTCCAGATTCTAGCTGGATCTCTCAGTGTCATGTGTCAGCCCTATGTGGTGTCTTTAGCAATAGAATCTTACCTTTTCCTCAGGTGGGTAATCAAGTGCTTCAGCAGAAGCCTGTCTTGTTTTTGAGACCTTGTAGGTCCCTCTGGTCAACAGCTTAATGTGAGTTATAGCTGGTTTCTGGTACTGGGAGTTATTAGCCAAAGACAATTGTTTTAGTGTTAGGCTTCATGCTACCCTCTCCAGGGCCCTTCCTACCAGACAATCCCCCAATACTCCTGTTGAGGGCTGTATCTACTACTCTGTTATTCAGAAGGAAGTTTTCTATGGTATCAATTCATTTTGTGAATATCTCCCCCTGCACTTCCATTCTCCCCCCCCGCCGGCCCCACCAAACCCTCCCATTTCTATTATCTGTACCTCAAGTTGCCTGTCAGGTATGCCTGAAACTCAAGATGTTCCAGGTTAGGAACCACATATGAAGGAGAACTTATGGTATTTGTCTTTCTGTGCTTGTGTGAGTTTTCATAATAACATATAAATTATGAGGTATCTAGTTATCCTCAACCTTCTACTCCTACCTGTCCTTCTCTGATCTTGCCTCTTCCTTCTTTATTTCTAAAGGGAATTTTGGCATCAAAGGAAAAGATTGTTATGGCCTCTTTTAAGATACAACCTAGGGACAAGGAAGATCCCATGCTTTATTAAAACCTCCCATAGTAAAGACATTTTTATGCTTATTAACTCTTAAAACAATGAAAGGATAATGGTCTAATGCTTCATGACAAGCTTCACTTTTTAAATAATGTTCTTAGTAAGGCTTTCTTGCATCTCAAAGAGGTAGGAGAAAACTAAACCTTCTTTCTATTCCCCCCCCCCTTGGGTGTATCTAAACCTTCCCTAATCTAGTATGTTATGTCTTTTTGTGGTAATTGTTTGAATGCATTTGACTTTAGGTCTTTTTGTGTCCTAAGAAAGGAGTTGTGGCACCTGTGGCCACTTCCTCATAAACATTTTTAAAATTATTGAGTGCTATTCTTGGCATATGCCTAATTTTAAGATGTCTGTGTATGTAGATATATGAACATAAGCAATTTTGGATGACTTTTGGACTCTCTTTTCTATTCTTTTAATTTTTTTGTTTGTTTATTTTTATTCATTTATTTGAGAGTTACAGAGAGAAGGAGGGAGAGAGAGAGAGAGAATGGGCACGCCAGGGCTTCCAGCCACTGCAAAATAATTCCAGACACATGTGCCACCTTATGCATCTGTCTTATATGGGTAGTGAGGAATTGAACCTGGGTTCTTAGGTTTCACAGGCAAGTGTCTTAGCCACTAAGGATCTCTCCAGCCCTGGACTGTCTCTTTAGAAAAACAGATTTATGGGCTGGAGAGATGGCTTAGTGGTTAAGCGCTTGCCTGTGAAGCCTAAGGACCCCGGTTCGAGGCTCGGTTCCCCAGGTGCCAGGTTAGCCAGATGCACAAGGGGGCGCACGCATCTGGAGTTTGTTTGCAGAGGCTGGAAGCCCTGGCGCGCCCATTCTCTTTCCCTCTATCTGTCTTTCTCTCTGTGTCTGTCACTCTCAAATAAATTAAGAAAACAAAACAAAACAAAACAAAACAGATTTATCAAGAGACTTATTGTTGGTCAAGCCTATTGTAAGATTCTTATAATGGAGAATGATGGGCTGAGTTTGAAAGGCCTCTATTTCTATCAGAGAGGGAGCATTGTGGCTTTCTTCCGCATGTCCATGCTGAAAAGATGCAGACCTAGATACCCAAAGAGAAGGTCTTTGTAGCTGCTGGATTTCAGTACACATCCTCAGCATCTTCTGGTGCTTACAAAAAGAAAAGAAGTCCACCCTGTGTACTAGAGGCTAAGGATCTAATCCAAAAGTTTCAATTCACTAATTTTTCAAGACCTTCCATCCAAAAATGAGTGTATGCTAGATGGGAAGTAAGATGCCATCTGACCCCTTACCCCCTTGTATGCAGAAGGTAGGAAGATTCTACTTAGAGAGAAAAGGAGAAAATGGACACACTAGGACCTCTAGCAACTGCATATAAACTCCAGATGCATGCACCACCTTGTTCATCTGGCTTACATGTCTAAAACCTGGGTCTTTAGACTTCTCAGGTAAGCACCTTGACTGCTAATCCATCACTCCAGCCCAAATTTTGTACACTTAAAATTGTTATTTATTAATTTATGTTTGTGATATTTTTATACATTTGCATAATATGGTTTGATCTTATTCTCCCCAATTGCTCTCTCTAATCCCCTTCCTATCAACACCTTTATTCTTTCCCTTAATCCCCATCTTATTTTTATTGACATTTTGTTTATTTGTTTTGCTTTATTTTTGCAGGGTCTCTAGCTCACAATGACCTGACACTCACTCTGTAGTCTAGGCTGACATGCAACTCACGGTGACCCTCCTATCTCAGCCTCCTAAGTGCTGGGATTACTAGTGTGCATCACCATGCTCAGCTTTCTTCTTATTTTCAGGTTTTTGTTTTCTTCTATTCATTGAGTTAAATTGGAGCTGCTCTCATGGTCATGACGGGAAGGCTATTTACTCTGGAATGGGCAATTATCAGTAGGTACACTACTGAAGAACTTGACTTTTGCTCTGCCAGCAAGTATCAGCTGCCATTAGCCACCCTGGAAAATATGGGGCCGGATATATCCTTGCCCCACTGAAGGTGAAACATTGGCAGGCTCGGTCGTGTGCAGCAAGTTATAGCTGCTCTTAGTTTCTGGATGAGAAGACCATCTGGAAGATAGGATTTTGAAGTCCTCCTCCCTAATCCTTCTGCTCTTTCATTCTTTCTGTCCTCTTTTCCATGAGGTTTTCTGAATCTTGAAGAGGTGGTTTATTTGTTCTTTTTTTTTTTTTTTTTTTTTTTTTTTAGGAGAGTGAGATGGAGACAGAGAGCGAATGAAAGAGAGAGAATGGGTGAAGCAGGGCCTCCAGCCACTGCAAACAAACTCCAGATGCATGCACCACCTTGTGCATCTGGCTTTACATGGGTACTGAGGAACCAAACCTGGGTTGTTAGGCCTTGCAGGAAAATGCCTTAATGGCTGACCCATCTCTCCAGCCTGAAGAGGTGATTTAGATATCCTTTTTGAGTTTGAACACACAGTAGTTGCTTATTTTTGGCAACTTTGTCAGCTATTCATTTACCCCAAAGCTCTGTACACCACTTCAGAGATATTTGCTCACCCAAGCTCACTGCTGCTCTATTCACAACAGCTAGGAAATAGAATTGACCTAGATGCCCATCAACTGATAAATGGCTTATGAGGAGGTGGTACATATACACAATGGAGTTTTATTCAGCTGTGAAGAAAAATGAAATTACAAAATTTGCAGGAAAATAGATGGAACTGGAAAAGGTCATATTGAATAAGGTTGTCCAGGCTCAGAAATGCAAAACATGTCTTGTTCTCTCTCATACACAGATCTTTGCTTAGAATTTTCCCCCATTTTGATATATAAAACAGCACCTCTTGAAAATTTGCAGAATGATCCCTTTGTCTCCAGAGAAGCTTAATGCATTTCTCAGTAGCCGCTATTTTTAAGCCATTTTCTGAAGGCAAATACTAAGTGTCTCCCTTGAAGTGAGAGTAATAAACCAGCAAAGGGAAAACTGTCAGTGTTATCGAAAGACAAATGAGGTAAAGACAAGATGGGACCTCTTTCCTCCCTACAACTCCACTGAGCAGTGCCATGTCCCATGGCTGCCCCTCACCCCACAGGGTCATGGTCCTTACCCCACATCTGCACCTGAGCAGTGCCATGTCTCCATAGCTCCCCCTAATCCCCAGGGAAATGCCCCGACAGCTGTCCCTTCCTGCCACACTCCCTGACTGATGTGTGCCCTGACCTCAGTGCTTTTGCTGTTGTCTGGTGATACTCACCTTGTTCAGTTTTGCATTCCTACCTCTGCTTTCACAGAAACACCTGTGAGTACTTCCATTTTTATTATATGCAGAAGCATTTGATTTCAGTCAGTAATGAGAGCAGTTTCAAAACTGAAAGCAAGCAGGTCTGTTATTTGAAACAACCAAGCAGTTTCTTCAATTTTACTGTTTATCATGGCTTCTTTTCTTTTTATTTGTCAAAACGGACCTTATTATAGTACATGATGATCGATTCTTTGCCAGAATCATGTGTGGTCTGCATGTATCTGTGTGCTTGTGTGCATGTAGACAAATGTGTCTATATATGTGTATAGCCTACATGTGTTTATGTGTCTGTGTGCATATGGGTACATGTGTCTATGAATATATGTGTGGTGTACATGTGTGTGTTGGTATACATGTGCACACACATGTCTGTATACATAGGTATGACCTTGTCTATGTGTCTGTATGCATGTGGGCCACACTTGTCTGTATATGAAGGTATGGTCTGCGCGTGTACGCATGTATGTGGACACAGCAGTGTTCATGTACATGTGAAGGCTGAAACTCAATGTTGGGTCTTCCTTGGTCACTCTCTGCCTTAGTTGTTTTTAAAAATATTCTCATTTATTTATTTGAGAGAGACAAAGAGAAAGTGGAAGACAAATTGAGAGCGTGAGAGAGATAAAAAGAGAGAGAAAAAGAATGGGGGCACCAAGGTCTCCTGCCTTGGCAAACAAACTCTGGATTCATCTACCACTTTGTGCATCTGGCTTTATGTGAGTAGTGGGGAATTGAACCCAGGTGTCAGGGTTTGCAAGCAAGTGCCTTTAACTGATGAGCCATTTCTCCAGCCCCTGGCCTTCGTATTTGAAACAGGTGTGATCTTAGAGCTTACTGAGTTGACTAAGCAAGCCAGCAAGCCCCAGGGGACCCCTTTCCTCTCTCCACCTCCCCTGTGTTGGGGTAAGAGATGTGCACCACCACGCATAGATTTTAGGTCCTTGCTAAGGATACTCCTCAGGTCCTCATGCATTTATGACTAGCACTTTACCCACTAGCTATGTCCTCCAGGCCCTGGATGGATTTTTGTTTGTATGATTATATAATGCACGCTCTCCAGCTATCAAAAACCCTGCAATTTCATGAATAGAAAAGCTTAACAAAATATTTAGCTGCCTGACAGCCTGTTGATTTTCTAGTCCACAGCAAATTATTTTGCATATTATGATTTCAAAGTATGGTTATAACAAATCACTTGGTTCAATGTTTTAAAAGTGATACTTCACGCTGTGTTTCTCAGTTTTGGAAGGTGGTAAACATAATGTGGAGACACCAGCAGATTCCGCGTCTGGTGCTGGCCTTCCGCTTCAAAGGTGGCACCTTCCAAGTATCCCCATGTGAAGCAAGGTGCAAACAAGTTCTCTTAGGACATGTCAGTAAAGACACTCATTCTGTTCTTTCCACTGAAAACAGTTCTGAGGACAAAAGAGAGCTGGATCTCAAATGTTCTCTGAAGGCTTGTGTGTTAAAAACTTGGTCTCAGCATAATGCTTTGAGGGGTTTCAGAAACTTTACTACGTGGAGTCACATGGGATGTTGTCTGATCTATCTATCTATCTATATAAAATATATATAAACAATATATTATTGCTTGAGTGTATGTGTGTGCATTGTGGTGTGTTGCATGTGTGCATGTGGCATGTATGTGTGATATATACAAGTGCATGCCCTTGCAGCACTAAAGCAGGGGATGGGGTACTCACCTGTGGTGGCCAGAGAAGAATATCAGGCATCCAGCTCCACTGCTCTTCTGTCTATTCTTATTTGAGCCAAAGTCTCTTACTGATACGAGAGCTTGATTATATATTTGTGTATGTGTGTGTGTGTGTGTGTGTGTGTGTGTGTGTGTGTGTGTGTGAGAGAGAGAGAGAGAGAGAGAGAGAGAGAGAGAGAGAGAGAGAGAGGGAGAGGGAGCTCAGATGATTCCCTTTTTGGTACTGAGGTTACAGGCATGTGTGGCTTTACCTTGCTGTTCTCAGGTATTCATAAGTTTTAATTCAGTTTGTTTCAGTTTGTTTCAGACCCCATCAGGCCCTTTTGCTTGTGCATGAAACACACTTAACCACTGAACCATCTCTCCAGCCCAGGAGTCTCATTTTAACAGTACAGAAAGAATCGGATTCAACTGGCATCTTGGGGATAAATAAAATTAACTAAATCTTTTGAGTTAGAATATGAGGGATTTGAGTTAGATGGACAAAATGCTTTCAGAGGGAAGAAATTTTGTTAAAAATGGGTCATACCTTACAGCCTTTTGGGCATTTGACCAGGAGGATGTACTTGTGACCATCTTCAGGGTATTCTGGTGGCAAACCTGAATGGTCTTGGAGACCAAACCTCATTCTGTTAGAGTCTGCTCTTACTCATGGTCAAGTTTTCCCCAAGTGTCTCATTATCTACTGACACCACTCACCAAACCATGAGCACTCCTTTAGGATATAAGCTTTAGTGGGTCCTGCTTGTGAAGCCATGAGAGGCAATGCACCCCAGTTGTGGCTCTGTACTCAACAGCATATAAACACATCCCACAGTTGACTTGTGATGGTATGGTGACAATATGATGGTGGTACAATTTCAATACAACTGTTCCAAGGATTCCATGAGTAGTTCCTATGTAAAGTATTTTACCTTGCCAGGGGCATTACAGAAATGAGCGCATTTTTTTTCATTAAAATTAATTTCATAGCGGAGCATGATGAATGGCTCACCATGATTTCCAGGTTACCCTGGGTTACAGCGTGAATTTCAAGTAAGCCTGGGCTAGAATCACACCCACACTCCCCCCCACACACTCATTTTAGGTAACTTGTGCCATTAAAATTCATTAAATCATGATTTATGCTTTCAGTTGCAAAGCTAAAATATGCACTCTTGTTTTGTTGTGTTTCCCAGTTCTTTAATCTACACAATATCTCCCAGCCTTGGAAAATAGCAAAAGCAACATGTGAAGAAAATAGAGAAATCAATTTAGAGCAACGTGGACCACCAGGGGGCGCTCAAGAACAAGATCTGTAACATCCATCTGCAAGCAAAAAAAATATGCATGGTTCCCAGACAGGAGGTTCTTTTTTTATATAACAAAGATTATAAACTACTGGACTAAAACTATCTTCCTATAAATGCAGAAATTTTCCTAACCACTCTGAATGTTTCTCTTGCTAAAATGTTCATTTACTTAACATAAGAAAACAATTCAAATTGAACACAATTAATGTTTATTTTCAATTTCAGATTCCTTGTTTCTTTAAGTTGTTGGCAAAATGTTTTTTAATCAAGCGATAAATGCCAAATATATGAAATATTTCTGTAAAGTGCCCAACCTTTTACTACCCTCACAATTAAATGAAATGACATACCTTAAAAGAAAATTGAATTCATTAGTAATATATATTGCAGCTATTATTACTTTAAATGAAATGTCATAAAGATAGCATTTATGTTTGAAAGATATTTTTGAATTTGCCTCCACGTGATTAATTTCATATATTCCTTTTAGAATTTCATGTATTCGTCTATCACTAGTTGAGAAATAAACTATAATATAGAGCTATGGTCAGGGAGTGGACTATAAAAGCTAAGTCCAAAACTAAGAGCTGAATTAAGACTCTATTTTTTCAGTGTTCCACATTTTCTCCTTCCACTTAAAGAATGGTCATATTGAGTATTAGCAATTCAGCTGATTTTTAAATAGGCCTAATATATGAGAACTTGAAGTTGTCACTCAAGTAATTAAGTATTCTGGGGGTGGGGCAAGGAAGATGTAATGTGAACTTTGGGGCAGGGGTGTCACTCAGGGCAAGAGTGTTTACTTAGTATTTGCGAGTTCCTGGGTTCAAACTACAGTGCATAAAAGAAGAAAGGAGGGCTGGAGAGATGGCTTAATGGTTAAGCGCTTGCCTGTGAAGCCTAGGGACCCTGGTTCGAGGCTCAATTCCCCACGACCCATGTTAGCCAGATGCATAAGGGGGTGCATGCGTCTGGAGTTCGTTTGTAGTAGCTGGAAGCCCTGGTGTGCCTGTTCTCTCTTTCTCCCCCTCTTCTCTGTCTGTCACTCTCAAATAAATAGATAATAAACAAAAAATAAAAAAGAAGAAAGGAAGGGAAAGGAAAGGAAAGGAAAATAAGAAGGAAGAAAGAGAAGGAAGGAGAGAAGGAAGGAAAGAGGGTGGCAACAGGGAGGAAGAAAGAAGAAAGAAAGAAAGAAAGAAAGAAAGAAAGAAAGAAAGAAAGAAAGAAAGAAAGAAAGAAAGAGAGGAAGGAAGGAAGGAAGGGAGAAAGGGAGAAAGAAAGGAGAATTGAATTTTTCTGCTAATTTAATATGTGATCTAATTCCCACCTTATCTATATCATACTTGGTATACAGTTTCTGAGACTAAAGTAAACCAAGATCAGCCTGTAATGGAGACTCTCTTGTCTACAATCGTCCTTTCAATATTGGACAGTGTCACATTTAAGTTGGCTGAGAGAACAAACCAAGGTAAGAACAAGACTCTCAAAGGCTAGGCATCACTTATTTAGAGGAGAACAGAAGCTCTGAATCAGTGCCTGTCAGAGGCAAGCAGAAGTTGCTCATTTCTGTGAAAGACAGTGCCAAGGGCAGCCACGGGAACCTGCGCCTCGGGCTCCACTGCGGATGGCTGCTGCCACAATCTCTCTAGAAAAAAAAACCCAACAAACACTATTACAGTCTCTCTCTCTCTCTCTCTCTCTCTCTCTCTCTCTCTCTCTGTGTGTGTGTGTGTGTGTGTGAAATCAACCATCAGCCAAGTGCTCCAGTGACACAAGAAAAGCAGCCTTCTTTTCCAGCTCAACACTGCTGAGCGCAGAGCTCTGGCTGTCTTACCCTTCTCCTTATCATCACAAAACATGTCTTATAAAGTTTCTTGTATTCTAGATTGCCTGGGTTCGATATATTTCCAGTTCAACTGGCAGAGACCAAAGGAACCAGAATGAATACAGGTGAACATGACTGATGCTAGTGAGGGAGTTAGTCAAAATGATGTAGAAAGGGCAGAAAGTGTGGACTGTGGTTTTAAACATTTCAGTATGCTATATGGCTTCTATAAATACTAAAGTAAATCATTACAAAGGCAGTCATTTTCTCTTTATAGCAAACTCAATTTCTCAGGTTCCAGTAAAAAAAAAAAAAAAAAAAAAAAAATCTAATCTTAGTGTTTTTCCCCCCTGATGATACCCAGTCAGACATTAGCAATGCTTACTGAAATTTACTCAATGCCATTCTTTGGCACAAAACCTTTTCACATTATGCACACAGCAGCTCTGTTCTGGAGGGAAAGACATTATAAAGAAAGAGTCTTCGATTAGATTTTTTTTTTTTGATTCTATTCTTGTTTTCCCTTTAATTGATATGACCTTGGGCAAGACTCCCATGGTTTGTTCTTTATCTTTAGCTGTATGAATAGAAAAGACTAGAACTGACTATATGTAAAATTTCCTCCAGCTTTTTCCATTGTGGGTGTCTCTTGGCATGCAGTAATGTGGGGCCAACACCCTTCATGGTTCACGTCATATTTCAAGTTCTGCCCGTGGGCTACATGGCTTATTATTGAGAAAATTGACTTAAATTTTGTTTTTTATTTTATTATTCTCTTTTACTCTTGCTAAGAAAATCTATGTAAAGTTTTACTGCTGAATGGAGTCCCAGTGGCAAAGGGGAAAAAGATACATGTTTAGCTCATTGTCTCCTGTTATACAGGACTCCCAGAGCGTTGTTCATCAGACGAACCCTAACCCGAGCTTTAAGCATTTCTCACTCATGAGTTACTGGTGTTGCAGAGGTACCCTTTGGAACCAGAGCTAATTAAACTGAAATGTCCTTCCCAATCTCCACAAAGGACCACAAGGGCAAGAGTAGAACTGGCTCTTCTCATTGTCCTGTCACTGTTTTCTCCATGGCACAAAATGAGGACATACTGGCAGCCATTTGACAGTGTCAGTTGGAACCTGTGGTCACTGAGTTGAAATAGCTGCCCTTTGTGGGTTACACACTCTCTCCTCTGTTCACCAAGGAAGTGGCTCTCTCTCTCCAGAACTGTTCTTTCTGCCTTTCTCTAGCTTCACTGGAGGAGTTAAGTCAGAGGGTAGAGGAACTGGTCGTAATATCTTCTCCAGCTCAGTGTTACTAGACAGCCCTCTCCTCAGAGGACTATTGGGAACTTACTAATCAAAATGCCATCATATTTAACTTTCATTTGCTTCCTTGACTGTTGCCTTGTATGCTTCCCTATGGACAGCAGAAGGATGTAATTAGCAACTCTGGATTTGTAACCAGAGGTAGCATGATCAAGGGCCAGATTCTGCAGCTGATGGCCACAGTGGGAAACAGTACCTGCTCTTAGAGTTTGGTAGAAAGTATGTTACAATCCTGGATTTCGAAGACTATTTAGTCGCTTAAATTACAGCCCAGTTCTAACCTAGTCTAATTCGATGTTAATGTATCTACCACCTTGGCAACTGGCTGGAGAAAATTGTACTTGAGGAACTTGTGCTCTTGCTTCTCTTTCCAGTGACTGCCCTCATCGGTGCCGCTCACTTTGCAGTCACGTAGCACTAGGTGGAAATCCAGGGCCCCAGCAGGTCAATGAATATTATTACCTCACTACTCGGTATACATTTGTAGATCATAAACATGCTTCATTAGCTTCTCAAAGACAAGGAAGTTTTCTTGCAGCAGTCGTTGCTAAAAGCAATAAAGATGAGGTGATTATCCTGAGGAACATGCAGCATTTACAGTCATATCAGATTTTTCATGCACATGTGCACATCTGACAGATGCTAGTAGACATGTGAAGTTAAAAGGAGTTCTTTGCCTGTTTTGAGCTTCGTGACAACACTTTCTTTAATTGTGATAAATTCTGTCCTCTCACCTGAGAAGGTGACATATCGTGGCAAATGAGCCTGGGAAGTTTCCCCGAAAAGAAAAGATCTCCTTTTAGTTTGTAAGCCCATTCTAATGATAGCCCAAAAACTCAAAGACCGAAAGCTGGCAGTTCATCCTAGCTTTGCTCATCCCCATCAGAAAACTGATGCTACTTAGGAATCCAACTGAGAATCTGGGTTCTTCTCGCAGAAGCCCCTCCATAATGAGAGGAGTCACAGAGAACACTTTAGCTCCACCTCGCTGGAGTCCTCCACAGATGGAAAGGCAGAAGCTCAGAGGACAACCATAGACACTGACAACAGCTGCAGATGCATGCATGCAGTGAGAACATTCCCCCCACACAGACACCCCAAAAGTCAAAACAAATATGACGGGGGCTTGGAAAAACTTGTTTGCATTAATATCTCATGCCTTCCATGAATTTCCATCGCAGACTGCTGCCCTACCCTGCCATCTTCTCTGTTGATTTTTTTTTTTTACTTTTGATCTATTCCTGATATTTATTTTAATAAAATGCTGCAAAGATATACATGATGAAAGGTAAGGTCTCAAACGTGTAATTATCTCAGACAATTAAATGAAACTCTCTGAATATTAAAAGGCAGCCTGCAAAACTGAACTAAAGTCTGGTTTTTCAAATTCCTGTTTCACTATCAGGTGCATGTTTAGATGCAAGTCACTGTAAGTATGAATTCTCCTCACAGACCAGAGCACTAGCCTTGCAGAACTGATCGAGGCCAGCTCTGGGATGACATGCCTGTCAAAAAGTAAGAGGAGATGAAAGTATAAGAGCAGAGCACGAGGCTGGAAGAGAGTGAGGAGAGGCATTCTGCTCTTTTTCTGCCTATTGGACTTTTAAGAACAACTGTGGATACATTTTTTCAATTGGCTCACATTTTTGTCTGCAAACCTGTGAGCTGAAAGGGTCCTCTAGATAGGCAATTAAAATCCAGACCATTTAAATAAAACCTACACACACACACACACACACACACACACACACACACACACACACACACAGTAGCTAGCTGGACTGAAAAAAGAGAAAGTGCCTTTGTTCAAGTGTGCCTTGGAGTGTCTACAGCAGATGTGGGAAGACGAACACTGTACTGAAAGTCTAAAACGGAATTACTCCCCATTCTGTTCTCTATGCAACCTGGTGAAGTACCTTGTGCTACCACTCACCCTCTTCATAACATGATAGATTATCATCAGTTCATTCTTAAAAGAGTCACTGTGAAGGTCAAATTAAGGAATGGAGAGTTGGCCATGATGGTACATGCCTATTAATACTGCACTCTGAAGGCTGAGGCAAGAGCATCTTGAATTTGAAGCCAGCCTGTGGTACATAGCTACATCCTATCTCTAAAAATGTAATGAATATACAAAATACTACTACTTATCATTTTCTTAAATTATGTTTCATATAATTTCTTAAATTGTATATTTAAATGATTTTATTGAATACTATATTTATTATCTGTTTTATGTAGTTTTACTTACTGGCCATTTTTATTCTCTTTAAGACCAACGAGAAGAAATAGAAAACAGAGTAATAACACTTAGTCTTGAAACTCAGAGGACTAGACAATAACCACTTTATTCAAATAAGTTGAATGGAAAATAAAGAGAAAAAATTAGTCTCAAGTTGTTCCACTTTGACTGCTCCCTTCATGCCCAAACACAACTGTTAAATGTATATTCTCTTGCTTATTCTTTTGATTACTCAAAAACCATTTAAACCAGGCTTGCATATGGGCAGCAGTCAGTTATGGGAGAGAGGCCGAGTCTCTGTGCAAAATGTCCCAACTTGTGGCTCTAGCAATCTTTCTACCCCTTCTTCCACAAAATTCCCTGAGCCATGCTGGGAGCGTTTTAAGTCTACTTCAGTGATGGGCACTTAGAAGCATCAGGCATTTTCCAGCTTGATTGAGAACAGAACCTGGCTATCAGGGTGGAATGAAATCAAGAGCTGAGGAAGTGAGGGACAGCATCATGCTGAGGCTTCGCATGACCAGCAAGAGGGATTGTTCCCAGTTTCCACTTTTTCTGTCTTCCTCCTGGCAGTCCCTGTAAACCTCATGTTACACCTTCAATAACTTTTTTTTCTTATTGGACTTTGAACAGCCTTTACGTTTTATTACGAATGTGTCGTCCCCCTTCTATTTTGGGCATGGGAGGGTATCACAGGATTACAATAATACTGGTTCTCAACCAGGTCTATGAGCATGTGTATGTGTGTGTTGCAGGTAATGGAACCAAGGCTTCCTACATGATAAATTATATTTCAAAATTTTCATTTATGACTTTGGTATGACCTCTGGTCAAGCATCATTTGTTATTAAACATAAAACCCAATCTAATATTAAACCCTACTTCTGCATCTTCAGACTCTCAAGGACAAGAGTTAGAAGTAATTTAAAATAGCCTTGAGATGCCCATAAACCTCAGCAGCATTACAGAACTGAAGTACTCAGGCCAGGCATGGTGGTGCACACCTTTAATCCTAGCACTCGGGAGGCAGAGGTAGGAGGGCTACCATGAGTTCAAGGCCAGCCTAAGACTACATTGTGAATTTCAGGTCAGCTGAAGTGAGAGTGAGAGCCTCCATTAAAAAAAAAAAAAAAAAAAGAACTGAGCTACTCAAGGTAGAGCAGCTAATTACTGAGCAGTAATTACCTCAGCTGAGGGAGTGGGCAGACATTACCAAGCTGTTACTCAAGGAAAAGTTACACTTACCTTAGCTGAGGGAGGGGTTAAAGATTTTAAATTTAAGAATATTTTTGATATCTAATGTACCTCCAATAATGTGTTAGGCAGGTCCCAATCACTATTAAAAAGAACCCGAGAAAACCAATTTATAGGGGGTAAGATTTATACTGGCGCATGGTGCCAACCGTTTGAGTCTGTGGCTGGCTGTCCATGGCTGATGGGCTTTGGGCGAGGTAGATGACAGTGCGGAGCTCAGAATGGAGCATGACAACTTACTTCATGGTGGCCAGGAAGCAGGGGGAGAAGGGGAGGGACTAGGGTTCCAGTATCTCCTTTAAGAGCATGACCCTGATAATCTAGAACTTTCTTCTACAGGGCCCCACCTCCTGAAGTTTCCACCACATTCCAATGACTCTAAGGGCTACGAACTGAGCTGTTAACAAAAAAACTTCTGGGAGGCGTTCATGCAGCTATCTTCTGGCTTGTGCTAAACATGCTGCTGTATTGTTGCAACCCAAACCTTTCATGAGGATAAGAATCGTTAAGAGGCAGTGTTGTTTTACTTTTCAAAGACATTTTTGTAGAGATTTTATTTTTTTGCTAATGTCAATCTGATTTCGTTTTCTTCTTGATTTCTGTATACATTAAGTTAGTGTATGGTGAAACAAAAAAGGTTCAAGTTTTAACAACTTGCCTTGTTATTTCAAGGTGTCTTTTGATAATTTTAACTAGAAAGAAATATCAATTAGACATAGGGGATATCACTTGGTCCAAACTTTAATTATTTTTTTCTCTTTAAAATTTGTAGAGCATGGGCTATGGAGATAGCTCAGCAGGTAAGAGTGCTTGTTGCAGCATAAGGGACCAGGAGGGCCTGAGTTGCCCTGAGTTCAATTCTGTAGCACCAGGAAAACAACTGGGCATGTCTGTGACCCCAGTCCTATGGGGAACAGAAATTGAAGATTGGCTAGGGTTCACAAAAGAGCAGCTCGAGGTTCAGAGAGAGACTTTATCTCAAAATACAGAGATGAGTGATAGAAGAAGACACCTGACAATTTCCTCTAACCACCATATGTGCAGGGCACATGCATCTCCACAGATATGTGCATACACTGCACACATATCATGCTTGTTATACATGCATACACAAAAATATATATACCGTAGTACTTCTTGATATGTTTACGTTATTCTTTCTAATGCAATTGTTCTAGTCTTAATGTTTTGTGGTCTTACACTACATATATATATATATATATATATATATATATATGTATATATATATACTATGCAAACATATATATACACATAGATACATACATATACACATATTGTATGTGAGTGTGTGTGTGTGTGTGTGCCTTTTGTAGTTCTAGAGAGTGAATTTAGGACCTCCTACAAATTGGGAAAGCTACCACTGAGCTACATCCCCACCATGCAAAGTGAGTACTTTACAAGCTACCATGTACCCAAAATATTTTCTTTAAAAGCTTAAATTAAATTATTTTAAATTATATTTTTAGTTTATGCCTGAAAATACAATAATTGTTGAGCTTTCTGTATTTCCTTTCTTTCTTAGTGACAGCTGGTTGCCACTAAAATCTTACGTTCACCTTTGTCTTGAGCATTGTGGCTTCAGGGCTGGACTAACCTTTCCAGACTGCCTTGCTTTGGAAGTTAGCTAGTTGACTATGGCCTTGCCACTGGGGTAGGAGAAGACCTCTGCACCTCTAAGCCTCTTCCACCATGGGCCTCCACATACTCTTCCTGGGACAGTGCTACATTGTTCCTTGTGTAGACAACAAAACCTCAAGGGACATCGCTTACAAAGTAATGACTTGAAACATAAGTCCCAGAAAGACTGCAGACAGCATAGCTCTCCATTGACTTGGCCAGGCCACCTTGAGACTCAGTCTCACTTTCTTATTCAAATAGAAATTTTAAAAAATGAATCACACAGCATGTGTCATTCAATTTATCTTATAGGCTAATAAGAAACTTTGCCTACTATTCACTTTGTTATTATTAATTACTAGTAACTAGCAGACACAGCATCTTGGTTTGTCAAACGTATTACAACTTCAGAGAAAAGAAAGCAAGCTCCCCCAATTATATTCACCATTTGTCAGACACTTTCATCATCCTGGATGCAATTTCAATCATGTGTTGTCTTGTAAAAGACATTTATGTCACATTAACTTGGGGAATTACTGGTATAAAATGAGAAAAAGAAAAATAAGACAAAATGAAAACATCCTCATTTAATTCTACCACCTGGAGCATCAGCAGAAAAATACATTTTTATCATTGAAATTAAATCAGATTTAGAGCTTACTATTTCTGAAATAATCTAATATAAGACAGAGATGCTGCTTCTATCCATGGCCACTTAGCAGCACACTCAATTCAGGGAGACTCTTTTTTCCAGCTGAGAGTTATATGGTTTTTTATGGTTCCCCATTAGGATTTCCTTAATGTTTGTAAACCTAGTGATATGCTCATTTGGACTTCTTCAGTTCAGTAAATTCCTTACCTGGGACAGTACATACATAGTAAAACAAACAAACACACAACCAAACAAGCAAGCAAACAAGAGCATGGGCTGTAGAGATGGCTCAGTGGTTAAAGGCTTGCAAAGCCTGACAGCCCTAGTTTAACTCCTCAGTACCCATGTTAAGCCACATGCACAAAGTGGTGCAAGTGTCTGAAATTTTGCAGCAGCAGGATGCCCTCATGTGATCATTCCCTCTCTCTCTTTTTCTGTCTGCCTCTTTCAGTCTCTCTCAAATAAATAAAACATTTTAAAAACAAAGAAAAAATAGCAACGAAAAAAGAGGGTAGGGTAAAAAGATTCTGAAACAATCTTCACTTTTATGGTAACTTTGATTTTCTTTCTTCATTCACTATAAATAAAGCTGTAGAAATACCCTGATCTTTCAGTATGTACAGGAATCAACTTAAAGACTGTGTATAAGTTACTGTAGAGCCTACCTAATATGTGTGAAGCCTTCAGCTCCATCACTATCACCAAGAAAAACAAATAAAGAAAAAATAAAAGTTCTCAAAACAATTAAAGACTTTCATGTAAGACTTAACATTTTGAGAATCCTAGGAGAAAATATAGGGCAAAGCACTTTAGAATATTGGAATAAGAAATGAGTTTTGGGATCAGACTATAAAAATATAGGGAATAAAATAAAATATAGGCAAATGAACTTATATCAAACTAAGAAGTTAGGCATCAATAAAACCTAGCAGAGTAGAAAGACAATACACAGATATTATAAAATTGTGTATTTCATAAAAGCTTAATACTTAAAACAACATATTTCTCAAAAGAAACATACAAATGGCCAATAGGAAGATAAAAAATGCTTACCATAATTAAACATCAGAGAAATGCAAATTAAAACCATAATATCACCTGACTTGGATAGATTGGTAATTACCCAAAAGATAAAAGATAAATGTAACAAAAAAATTAAAAGTGAGCTCTTACACACTGCTGTTGGGAATATAAATTAGTTTCTGGTAATGGTAAAAAGTACTGAGGTTCCTCAAAAAGTTAAAAATGGAATAATCAGTCAGAGTGGTAGTATACATCTACAATTCAAGAATTGGGGTGGCTGAACCAGAGGGACTGTGGATTTGAGACTATTTTGAGCTACATATAAGACAATGGCTCAAAAACCATACAATAAAATGAAGCAAAACACCGAGAAAAAAGATCCCACAATTTGACCACTGATATATATATCCATAAAAAATGTAACCAGTATGTCAAAGAGATAGCTTGCATTTCCATGCAATTCTCTGTTCTCAACTAACAAGAATTATCCATCTCCTGATTAATGGATAAAGAAAATTTGATATATATGTATCCACACATGCATACACACAAGCTTATTTACAGCATGCAATATTCTTTGGCTGTGAAAACAAACATATCATGAATACAGATTCTGAACAATAGAGATGGTATGGGATTGGGCTGGGGAATGGTTATTAAAGGTACTTGCTTGCAAAGTCTAATGGCCTGGGTTCAGTTCTCCAGTACCCTTGTTAAGCTAGATGTACAAAGTGGCAGATAGGCCTGGAGTTTTCTTGCAACAGCGAGAGGCCCTGGTGTGCCCATATATTCTTTCTCTTTCTCTCTGTCTTAAATGAATAAATAAATTAGCCATGATCTCGCAATCCTACTGCCTCAACCACCAGAGTGCAGGGATTACAAATATGTGCCACACGTTACCAGGCTAAAACATCTTTTCAGGGCTGGAAAGATGGCTTAGTGGTTAAGGCACTTAACTGCAAAGCACCCCCCCAAAAAACAAAAAAGTATGAGGGCCCTACTGCAGTAAGAGAACCACAGACAAAGGTAAAATACTACAATATGGTGTTTTTCACAAAATGAGGAAGAAAGAAGCTTGAATGTTTTCATCACAAATAAATAATAATATTTTTTGTAGAGATAGGTATTTACCCTGATATGAACATATATTAAAATATCATAGCACATCATAAATGTATACATTTTTTTTAAAATTATTTGAGAGAGAGAGAGCAAAAGAGGCAGAGAGAGAGAGAGAAAGAGAGGCAGAGAGAGAGGAAGAGAAAGGGTACACTAGGGCCTCCAATTGCCGCAAACAAACTCCAGATGCATTTGCCGCCTTGTGCATTTGGCTTGCGTGGGTCCTGGGGAATCAAACCTGAGTCCTTTAGCTTTTCATGCAAGCGCCTTAACCACTAAGCCATCTCTCTAGTCCCATATATGCAATTTTATGTCAGCTAAAAATATATAATAAAAGAAACAAAAAACATATATAACACTGCTGACAGTCTAAAGTCCCTCTTGAGGTTCTTCCCTGAGACATCCCCCCTCTTGGGGATTGCTATCCTGGTGTTAATCTCTGTCCATTATATTTGGGTTCAATACATTTAATTTTTATGTAACATATTTTTCTGTGTTTTCAAACCACTCTTTACAAGGTATAGTATGAGAGAATTTTGGGAACCTTCATTTTTGTTAAATATGAAGTGTTTAAAATTATTTTTAAAAGCTATAAAATTACTGCTATGAAATGCACTAAAGAGGCAATTCTTGATTTTCTAGTCCTCATTGGTTTTGTCTTTGCTGAAAGGATCCTATTGAGGGTAACAAGTCGGAGTATCTGTTTGCTTAGATAGTACAGTGTGACTAGTTAAAATAGACTAAAAGCTTGGGTAGGGGCAGGAGACATAGGAGTGTGTATGCATGTTTTTGACAGTGGCATTAGAAAGGAACCACTGATGTCAATGAGAAAAAGTACAAACATGGGGAGAAAGATGGAGAATAGATGTCAAAGTGAAAACACATTAATATTATTTGAATATAAATATAAGAGAGCTTATTTTTATTCAATTTCAAGAGTAGGCAAAATGAATATACAAGTATATCTTTATGTATTTCCACAGTTAAAATGATTGTGTCAACGGAAAAACCAGATGTAAGTTAGTAATGGTTTTTGTTTCTCAAACAAGATTTTGTAGCTTTGTTGAGAAATATTAGTGTGCCCTAAAGTTCACTGACTTCAGTGGAGTCAGTGTATGTCATGTATTCACAGTTGTGCAATAATCACCACTGTCTAAGTTTAAAACATTTTCAACAAGCCAATCCCGTTGCCTTCCACACTCATCAACACAAGCTCTCAGTGACAACAGGCATACTTCCTGCTGCTGTGGATTTTCCTGGCCTGGACACGTGACACAGGTGAGTCACACATGACATATGTGGTTTTGTAGCAGAAGACTAAATTTTGCTTTTTAAACACAAGGCATACTATTTTCATGGTTCATTCATGCATAAAATGTACCCATACTTCAATCATCCCTGCCTAATATTTACTTAATAACATTCCAGTGTTTAAGTAGACCATCTTTTGTTTATCCAGTCATCAAGTGGTGGGCATTTGTCTCCACCTTTTGACAATTATAATAAATAACTATGAATATGTGTATACTTGCCTTATGTGGATAAAAGTTTTCTTTTTCTTGGATCTCTTGTCTATTGGAGTCATATTGTGGTAATTTTATGGATATATATATGTTTCTGTCCTGGTGGGTATACAGTGAACTGACCTTGAGAGTTTTATTTGCATCTCCTTGAACACCATGAGCATAATTTATGATCATTTGCCTACTACTTTTGATTGTAAATTCCTTTTTTTATTAAATTTTTGATAGCTTGTAGATAATTAGGTTTCATTATCATATTTTCACATAATTGTTGTTTCCCTTCTCCACTCTTTCCCCTTCTCACTCCCCTCATAAGGTAGCTTCCTTTCTGTTTTCATGCTAGATGTTTCCTTTTGTCCTTTCTCCTCTTCTCATCTTGTTCTCCTCTTCTAGTCCCCTGTCTAAAATCATAGCCCATATTCTGTCTCAGGTCCTTTTATTTATATAAATACAAACAGTAAGGTTAAGATCTATATATGAGGGAGAATATGTGATTTTTGTTTCTGGGCTTAGATTACCTTACTTAATATAATTTATTTCCTTAATCTCTTTTAGGATATTATGTATTCAAATTCTTTGTCCATTTTTAACACATTAATTTTTTTGTTGATTTTAAATTTTCTTTCCTATAATTTTGGATATAGGTACCTTATGTATAAATGACAAATTTAAAAAAAAATTATTTAATATAGATAGAGGGAGAGAGAGAAAAAATGGGTATACCAGGACCTCTAGTTACTGCAAATGAACTCCAGACATATGTGCTACCATGTGCATCTGACTTATGTAGAACCTGGAGAATCAAACCTGGGTCCTTTGGCTTCAAAGGGAAGTGTCTTAACCACTAAGTCATATTTCTAGCCCACAAATTCTATTTCTTATTTTGTAGGTTTATTTTCCTTTCTCTTCTTCCTCTTCCTCCTCTTCCTCTTCCTCCTTCTTCTTCTCTCCCTCTCTCTCTCTTTATAATGTAGTAATGATAGCTGTAAAATTTCTTCTTAGGTCTTCCTTGACTGTTTCCTATACGTTTTTTGCATGTTGTCTTTTTATGTTCATTCATTTCTAAGAACTTTTAAATTTTTCTCCTTGATTTCTTCAGTGACATGTTCAAATCTCTAAGAGTTTGTGAATTTTCCATAGATTTTTATTATTCATTTCTGTCTTTATTACACTGATGTTGGGTAAAATAAAAGGATTCTTTTTTTCAGTTTTCCTAATTTGTTGAGGCTTGATTGATGACCTACCAGGTGATCTATTTTAGAGGAGGTTCCATGGACGGCTGAAAAGAATACACATTCTTAGTTTGGGGGTAGAATATTTGGTCCAATTATGTTATGTCTATTTACTCTATGTTCCTCTGTTTATTTTTTGTCTGGGTGACTGATCCATTAGTGAAAGTGGTGTGTTGCAGTTACCTATTGTTACTGCATTGGGGTACATCCATGACTTCATGTCTAGTAGTATTTGTTTTATTAAGTTGGATGCCCCATATTTGATGAATATATGTTGAGGACTGTAGAGTCATCTTGATGGGTTGTCCCATTAATCAGTATGAAGTGTCTCTCTTTATCTTTTGTGACTAGTTAGGATTTTAAGTATATTTTGTCAGCTATTAGAACAGAGACCCCTCGTGTGTGTGTGTGTGTGTGTGTTTCTGAGTTCCACTGGCTTGGAATACTGTTCTCCATTCTTTCACCCTAAGGCAGTGACTGTCTTTGAGAGTAAGATGAATTTCTTGAAGTCATAAAAAAGAGATATACTGCCATATGATCTAAACTATTTGTATATACCTTTTTATTTGGGAATTGAGGTCAATAATATTAATTAATATGAGTTATTATTGAAAGATGTCAGTTGTACTTTAGGTCAGTAGTAATAAAAATAGCATGGAACTGGCACAAAAACATACATCAATGAAATAGCTAAAAGATGCAGGAATAAGTCCATGTAACTATAGTCTATAGTCACCTGATTTTTACATAGATGTCAAAAATACACATTGGATAAAAGACAGCATCTTAAATGAATAGTGCTTGTAAAACTGAATATGTACATGTAGAAGAATAAAATGCAAACCTTATGCCTCACCCTGCATAAAAAACAACTCCAAAGCAAGGGCCTCCAGGTAGGACTTGAAATACTGAAACAGCTCAAGAAAAAGTAGGAAATGTACTTAAAGGGTTATGCATAAGGAAGACTTGCATGTACAACTTGGATTAGAAGTAAAAAAAAAAAAAAAAAAAAAAAAAAACGAAGAAGAAGAAGAAGCAAAGTGACCGGAGGGAAAAGGTCTTAATCATAGAAGACTGAGGAACACAAGTGATGTGAAAACAGTATATGAGGGGAGATGTCAATACTGGGGTTGGAAAGAGACAAGGGTAAGAATATGGGTGAAAGTGGGGAGAGAGTTAACCAAAGCTTAAGAGATATTAAAAATCCGTAAAAAACTATTAATTAGTATGCACAATAAAATATATAAGTAGTTAAAACTATGCTAATAGAATGAACAGATGGACAATATTGCTCAGGGTAGCCATGGGCTATGAAACAATAACATCATGCCAGTCATGGGATACTACTTCCTGTATTAGCTAAGGTTGTCTAGGTGAACAGAACCAACAGAATGGATTTGTATTATAAAGGGGATTTATTGCATTAGCTAACAGTAAATTAGCTGGACAGTTCAACAATAGTTGCCTGCAGGCTTGAGCATTCAGCAACCTGCTCAGTCCAAAAGGTTGAATGCAAATTATAATTTTTGTCTTTTTCCTGACTAGAAATTCCAGTGATCCTGGAAAGTAGCAGGTAGAGCAGAGCAGACATTCTGTCTTGTTCCTGATCATGGGTAACTGTACCCCTTTTATACGTAGCCCTGAGGAAGTTGAACAAATTCTATATATTCCTATTTTGTTTGCATTTTAAAATCATAAAAATCTATTAAATTGTATTATAGCATTTTTATATTTGTGAGATGAACATGTAAGTTTAATAATTTATCCTATTAATTAATGTAATGCACTCATTGTTTTCAAGATCTTTAGGAAACTTTATGTTACTGAGATAAAATCAAAACATGTGGTATAGAATCCATTTGATGTTACTGTATTTGGTTTGCTAGCATTTTTGGAGAAATTTTGCTTTGTATTCAAAAAGGATGCTTGTGGTGTTCAGTTCTTTACTTTTATCTGCCATGTATCCATCCATCATCCATGTCTCTGGGGAGTGTTGGAATTCCAACCCAAGGCCTTACACACACTAGGTAAGCTCTGCATCATTGAACTATAGCCCCAGCCCTGATTGCTTTTGACACCAGGTTAATACTGACATCATAAGATGAGTTAGAAGCAGGTTTTCCTCAATTTTTGAATGTGTTTACAAATTAATTCTTCTTTATGGATGTGGTACAATTCATTAAAAAAACCACTTAAACCTAGGTTTTATTTTTTGATAATGTTAAATTTGCACATTTTATTCTTTATGGTTGCTGCATTTCTCTTCAATTTGCATTAAGTAGCTTTCACCAGTTTGTATCTATCTAAAAGTTTTGTTTTTCTTACAGAATAATGGCCATCTATGATGTGATGTACATTCAGTCCAACTTTAAAATTCTCATAGTCTTAGTTGTAATAATCTTAAAACTGTTCAGTAGTCCAAAGTCCTGTCTAAAACTCAAGGCAGTCTCTTTACTGTGAGCCTATAAAATAAAAACAAAAGTTACATACTTCCAGTGACAGAGTAAACATTCTGGGCACAAAAATAAGTCTTAATAAGGAAAGACTAAACCAATGTAAGATCTAAAACACACAGAGAACACATCAAGTCCTGTAGTTCTACAACCAGAATTTGGGACTCTTAACAAAATGACACAAAAATCCTTCAAATTCCATGCTGCTCACTTTCTAGGCAGATCCACCCAAGCCACAGTAAACAACTCTGCTTGATGGCCTTCTCACTCTCCTGACATCTCCAAAACCCTTCAGTCTGCATGGCAACCCACCATTCCACTCCTGCCCTACCATGGGCTCCATGCAGACACTACGACACTGCTGCACATTGCCGAGGGACCGTCTCCAGGCACACGAAGTGCAATTCCAACGCCCCCCCCCCCTTCCTGCATTTGCCGTACTTCCAGAACCAGTATCAGGCGGGTAAGGCTGATAAATTTGTAAATGTAGGGGGATAAAGTCAACTTTGGGGAAGATACAACTTCAGCATTCTTTCTTCTGTCCCAATGCAGAATAGCTGGTCCAATCTCCATGGTGGTACTCTCTTAAACAACTGCAGCTGGACAGGGCTCATAGCTCTAGTCTGAAACTTTAATTTCTTTCTGTACCAACTTAACACTTTGATGTCTTCTGCCAAACACACCAGAACATTACTTCTAATTTAACTTTGATTAAATTCTCAGGGTGTGGAAAGAGCACAGCCAAGCTCTCACACAAACTGCTTCATCAAGCCCAGTCCTAAAATGTTACTTTTACCCACACAAGCTAGCTTCCATAGTCTGCACTTCTTTCTGCATTTAGACCTGTAAACTTTTACCAGAATGGTCCATCAAGCTCTGTTTACAGCATTACAAGGTGTATCTAAGTCTCATGTGTCAAATCTTTCAGTTTTCTAGAAGCAACAACCCCCCACTCTTTTCTAAATTTATTTATTTATTTATTTGAGAGCAACAGACAGAGGGAGAAAGAGACAGAGAGAGAGAGAGATAAAGAGAAAGAGAGAGAGAGAATAGGCACGCCAGGGTCTCCAGCCACTGCAAACGAACTCCATATACATGTGCTCCCTTATGCATCTGGCTGTGGGTCCTGGGGAGTTGAGCCTCAAACCGGGGTCCTTAGGCTTCACAGGCAAGTGATGAACTGCTAAGCCATCTCTTCAGCCCATCCCCCACTCTCAGTACCAATATTCTACAGTATTTACCTTTTTGTTGGTAGTCAGAGCACCTCATGAGAAGCAGCATTTGAGAGGAAAGGGTTGATTTCAGCTTACAGTCTCAAAGGGAAGTTTCAACATGGTTGGGAGAAGATGGTAGAACAGAGGTTGAATATCAATTCTCATTACTGCAGCTGGCAAAAAGCAGCAAGAGAGATGACTTGAGCTCCAGCTGGGGAGAAAATGGCCTCCAAAGCAGCAATCTACCTCTTCTAGGACACCCAGCTTGGACCCCAGCATTCAAAAACATGTGCATCTTTGGAAGACATTTGATTCAAACCTTCACGTGACTCATAATTTATTTGCTTTGCAGGCCCAAATAAGAGTTAAGACACTTCTTTTTTATTTTTTTTAAACAAAGATAGTGTGTGTTGGTTTGAATTATGTATCCTCCATAAATTCATATGTTTTAAATGCTTGGTTCCCAGCTGATGGAAGTTTGGAAGGTAGAGCTTTTCTGGAAGAGGTGTATTTGCAGGGGTGGACCTTTAAGTTCATTAGCCCCTAACTTGGCAGTGTTCGTTGGCTCATTCTCCCGCTGCCTTTACCACCTGTTGTGGCAGAGCTGATGTCCAGCCTCTGCTCATACATGCTATCGTGGACCTTCCCCTCGAGACCTCCAAAATAAACTTTCCTCCTATCGGCTGTTTTTGATTGCTTGCTTTATCCCAGCAGTGAGAAGGTAAGTACAACACAGTATTTAAGTGGTTATTACAATAACATTTAAATAGCTAACAGATTGGCTAATTAAAGTTTGTTGATAAGAGAAAATATAAATGTCTCTAGGACTACTATCATGCTTGGTTTATATTCATAACCATTATGCATTTAATATACTATGTCCACATTTTTTCTGTGTTTCAGATATAGCTTCTTGGGTTTTTATTGAAATATAACTATTTTATTTTAAAAAAATTTCTAAATTAAAAATATAAAACAGCTGGGTTATATATATATATATATATATATATATATATATATATATATATATATACACACACACACACACGCACACACACACATCAGAAATAAACTGTCAAGTAAAAAAGATATAAAACAACTTTGATAAGGGTCTAAAATGGCAAGGGGAATACTTTCAGATGAAAAAGCATTTTAGATAGTAGCCTTGTCCTAAATAAAGGATTGTTTCAAAATGGAAAAAGAGATGAGAATAAAACTAGACATCTTAGGGACAATTTTTGTAAGGTCAAATTATTTTTACATGCTTATTTCATCAATTTGTTCCACACATTAGGAGGAAAACACAAAAGGAAGCAGTGGGCTCCTAGATATAGAGTTAACTTTTAAATTTGGCTTTTGCCATTTCCAACAACAGAAATTAACAAAGTCCATATGACCCAGGACAAACAAGCCCAGTTGGTAATCTTTTTTTATTATTCCTAGAATGAATTTTATTAATATGATCATCCATTTGAACTGTTTTGAGGATCACTTCCTTTATATATGCATAAAACTCTTACTAAACAATGAATGAATTCTGTTTTTTTTTTAAATTTTTTTGTTCATTATTTATTTATTTATATGAGAGCTACAGACACAGAGAGAAAGGCAGAGAGAGAGAATGGGTGCGCCAGGGCCTCCAGCCACTGCAAATGAACTCCAGATGTGTGTGCCCCCTTGTGCATCTGGCTAATGTGGGTCCTGGGGAATCGAGCCTCGAACTAGGGTCCTTAGGCTTCACAGGCAAGTGCTTAACCACTAAGCCATCTCTCCAGCCCTTGCCCCTGTTTTTAAGTTTTTGTCAGTCTATTCCACAAAACCAACTGATAGGTTTTTTTCCCAATATATACTTATGTATTTTTGCAGTAGTAGAAGACAGCAATCAATCTTAACTCTGGTTTTAATAAAATTTCGCAACATATAGATGTATATTTTCCCAGTATGTAAAGATATGTTTCCCCATAGCAGATAACAATCTACTAAACTTGGAGAAAACTCAACCTAAATAAAGTCCTTTCTTTCTTTTCTTCTTTTTTTTTCCTTTTTTTTTTTTTTTTTTTTTTTTTTTTTTTTCATGGTAAGGTCTTGCTCTAGCCCAGCCTGACCTGAAATTCACTATGTATTCTCAGGCTGGCCTCAAACTGATAACGATCCTCCTACTTCTGCCTCCTGAGTGTTGGGATTAAAGGCGTGCACCGCGATGCCCATCATTTTTTTTTTTTTATTCTTAAAGGCTTACTTTATTCACAATTATTAAAAATAGCTCCTCTGTAATAATACTAATCTGTTTATTTTTTATTATTTATGGCTCTTAGACTCCCTCTGCCTACCCCAATTCTGCTGAGGGTCTTTGGTGGGGTTATTGGTATTCATTGTGGGACCAAGAGGGCTCAGTCAGTCTCCACAGGAATGGAGGAAACATGGTGCATCTGGCTGTTCCCACCTACCCTGAGGCTCTCAGAATCTTTCTACCCCCCACCCTTCCGCAATGTTTCCTGAGTCTTAGCAGGCAAGATAGGGTTCTGACTTAGTGTTGCTTTCCCTGTAGACCCTAGATCTCTGATTTGGTGAGGTTTTAGTGTCCACAGTGTCTGTCACCTGGAACTTGATGGCAGTGTTTTGTCACTGATTTCTCTGTAATGACTTCTGCACCCAGGCAGATGAGGTAGAGGTGACACATCTCATGATAAACATTCTGCTTTTATTTGATGTAGTGATATATCTTTGTTCTCTCTAGTATTCTCCTCCATCTGTAAGATAGAATAGATTCTCCAACCCCAAAATCATTCCAGGATCTATAAAGAAAGGTCTTCCTAAAGTGGCATTTCTAGCCACAGCTATGGGAAACCAAGTCACTGGAAAGGAATCACCCTTAATTATTATGCTGGTTTGAATGTTAAATGCCTTCCATAGGTTTCATTGTTTGAATAGTTAATTCCCAGCTAGTGGTGCTGTTTGGGAAGATATAGGATCTTTAGGAAGTGAAACCTTACTGAAGAAAGGTTGTCACTGAGGGTGGACATTGAGATATCAGGGACTTCCAATCTAGTTCATTCTCTGCTTCTTGACTCTGGTGAGATGTAATGCTGCCTGCCCTTTTCTGGCTTGCCATACCTCCCCTCACGATAAAATCTAATCTCAAAACAATATGCCAAATAAAATGTTTTTCCTATCACCAGCTGCTTTTGAGTGGATATTTTGTCTCAGCAACAAGAAAGTCACTGATACAGAAAATTGGCACAAAGAAGTAGGAAAATTGCTGTGGAAAAAAACTCTCAAAGCTGATTGTGTAGTTCTTGGTGTTTATAACTGACTTCTGAGAGGAATATGGAAAGGTTTAGAACTTTGGACTAGAAAAGTCTTAGAATACTTACATCAGGGCTTACTTAATAGGTCATTCTGGTAAGTGGTTGGACAACCAGAAGACTGAGAGAAATGTGGACTATAGAGACTTGGTATGGTAGTTTGAATGTATGTCCCCCATAGACTCAGGCATTTGATTACAGCTTGTATCTTGGGTATCTTAGCTGCCTGTCTTGAGAAAGTGTCACTGGGGGTAGGTTTTGGGGTCCAGTGTGTTTTGGGGCTGATCTGATTTCCAGCCCAAATGTATGTAGGGCATCTGAGTTCTGGTCTGGTACTGCCTGTTTATGGTTTTGTGCTTGCTGGTTTTTGGTGTTTGCTGGCTGCTGGTGGTTTTTGTCTGTACTTGAATTTATGAAGTGGAGCCAGATTTTTCTGCCACAAAAGAGACTTCTCCTGGTTCTGTAAGCTTGAAATAAACACCTTCCTCCAATAAAGTGTTTCTGGTTTATGTCTTCATCCAAGCAATGTGAAAGTGACTACAACACTTGGCTTATGAGGTTTCAGAGGGGAACAAGGATTCTGTCAGGAGCAGGTTAAACGCATTCATGTGATATTCTAGCAAGGAAACTTACTGAAGTCTCCTCATGCCCTGAGAACCTGAGTGATGGTAAATTTAAAAGTAATGTAGTATGTGGTTGACAAAGAAATTTTCAAAGCAGAAGAGCATTGAATCCATGACATTGCTTCTTTTAGCTAGTCTTATTCAATCTACAGTGAAAGAGAGGAAAATGCAGAGCAGAAAAATATGACACATATGAGGTTTGGTTTGGAAAGAAATTTCAGTAAGTTTAGTGTTGGGCATACAGAGTGCAGCCACTTTAGTTGTAATTGTTGAAGAAATTACCACCAATAAAGAGAATCCTACTGTTCTGCAATAAGATAGTAGGGCATGACCTAACCCATGAAGTCTCTAGCTAGTCATAATGTGAGTTCTTTTAAAAACGAAGACATGTGAAAGGACTTCTGTGATTCCCAGACTTGTTATACACAGGCAAGTTCAGCTCTGTTCCATGCACACCAGTCTTCATTCCTAGCTTGCAGCAGAATTTGGTAGGATAGTCCAGGGGTGCTTATTTTTCAGGAATGAAAAAAAACAATTTGGAATGTGTTTGGTGTATTTTGTTATGATTCTAGACAGCTACTGAGCTGAACTAATGAGGCTCCTTTAAAAGAGTTTACATTCTTCCTATTGCCACAATCTCAAAGTTGTAATCTCTCATACAATTACAACTGAACAGTTAGCAGTTTTGCCCCAAAAGTTTCATTTTTTCTGTGCCATATCCCTTTGCAAACCTGCTTCACACTACTGAGGGAGCGTCCTGTTATTCAAAGTCTGCTTTATTCCCCCACCCCTGGATTAACAAATTGGCACCCACCTGGTATTATGGAGTATAATAAATGCAGGAAAGAGAGGATCTTGTATTTTGGAAAAGACCATGGGCAGTGTGAAGCAGGTTTGTTGGGTTCCTGCATGGAGATGAGATGGAATTGTGAAGAGGAACTGTGGGTTGCAGTGAAGACCCATTGGAGATCCTGGGACCACGAGATGGCTACCAAAGACAGCTGCTGGCTCTGGATGAAGTTTCCCAGGATTGTGAGTAGCCTATCTGGAGGGGCAGAACTAGAACTCCAGAGACTTGTTGCTGGTTAAAATTATTGGACTAGGAGACTTTTCACTGGCTACAATTGTTGGACATGGAGCTACAGAATTTGATGTTTGCCCTGTTTAAATCTTTTATTGGCTGAATATTACTTTGCTATCTATTGCAGTGTGAGTGCTTATTCTGTCCCATTATGGTTTGGGGGGATTTTTTTTTTTTTTGGTATTATGGCTCAGTTAAAATACCTTGGATTATAAGGATGTTTGAACAAGTTGTTATCCCATGCTCAAGAAATGTAGTGACTCCACAGAAAAGTTCCCACTGCTCTCTGGATGTCAAAAGTGAGCAGTTACACCAAAGAGTCTCTCAAATAACTATGCCTATCCCCTTTAATGAGAATCTGTTCTATTTATAGATGTCAGAGAATACTGAGATTCACAATCAAAGAACACAACAAGAAAAGATAGCCAACTGCCCACCATGAGATATTCCATGTCTGACACATCAGCCAGGGCCCAGAAGACGCTGCAGAGGAAGCAAAAACACAAATAATGTTCTCACCACTAGCTTGACAACCAGCACAAGGGAGATGGCAAGAGACAACCTGTCCAAGCAAAACCCATCAAATAGAAACCCAGAAGCCACAGAAGATTTAATACTAAATCAGACTGCTAACAGCTGAAAGATTATAAGAGCCACAGAGTAGGTAGGAATATCATGAGGAATGGTACCACCATAGGGTGAGTTCTTAATGACCTCAAGGTGAATAACAACAAGCCCAAGGAGGAGGGCCCTCAGGGAAAGGGGAGTAGGGCTGCAGAGGGGAATGGAACCTGTAGTTTAACCTTTTATAAAATAAAAACTTGTCAGGCAAATTATATATTTTTTCTGTCCATATGCTGCTTCTACTTAAGTATTTTATTCCAGTAATGAAAAAGTAACCCATAAACAGTGGGATTCTAAGAAACCAGGTTTTACCGCTAATACAAAGAAGTAAATCACCATAAAGAAGAATTTTCCATGTTCTGAAGGGATAATGGGTCTTTAGCTCCAATGGTGGCTGCCTTTAAAGACCAGTGCTGTCCCAGGCGCCCCAGAAATTGTCCTACTGAAGTGGCTACAAATGGTCACTGAAGTGCTTTGGTAACTCTTGATGTGGCAATTAAATTATTAATTTTCTTTCAATTATTGGGACTGCATTCTCTGCCTTAATTGAAAATCCAAGATTCTTTACTAATTTTTTGTGTAACAATTTTTTTTTTATTAAATTCTGAGAGAGAAGGAGAGAGAGACTGAAAGAGAATTGGCACACCAGGGTCTCTAGCCACTGCAAATGAACTCCAGATTCATGTGCAACCTTGTGCCTCTGGCTTACATAGGACCTGGCGAATTTAACCTGGGACTTTAGGCTTCACAGGCAAGGGCCTTAGCCACTAAGCCATCTCTCCAGCTCAGCTTTGTGTAACAAATTTTAATGGGAATCCTCAAAAGGCAGAGTATTTATTGTTGTCAACCTTAGCCCCAAGAATGGCTCCACACATAGTCCAATAACAAGGCATATCACTGTGAGTCTTCACCTAAGTCTTAAGGCATATTCCCACACTCATAGCTTACTTCCGCTAAAATTTATGACATGTAAATGTCTAGGATGCTTATAAACTGTAACACCTAAAGAATTACTGGTAGACCTGCCTTGTCGAGGATTTAAATATCTTTTGATATTTAAGGATGTCTGTTGATATCTTCTTAGAATATATGAAAGCTAGGTTTACCAAAAAAATAACCCCAAATAGTTACAAGTTATTCTCTAAAGTAAAATCTTTTTTTTTTTTGATTGTTGTTTATTTGTATTTATTTGAGAGTGACAGAGAGAGAGAGAGAGAGAGAGAGAGGGAGAGAGAAAGAGAGAGGGAGAAAGAATGGGCACGCCAGGGCCTCCAGCCACTGCAAACAAACTCCAGACATGTGCGCCCCCTTGTGCATCTGGCTAACGTGGGTCCTGGGGAATGAAGCCTCCAACTGGGGTTCTTTGGCTTCACAGGCAAGCACTTAACCACTAAGCAAACTCTCTAGCCCTAAAGTAAAATCTTTAATTTTTGGATTCTCCACAGACTCATGAACAACTTACAAACAAATACTGCTCACATTTACAAACTTCCAATAGGTTAAAAATCTTAAATATTGTCTTCAGAGAAGATCAGAAGGATGGCTTAATTTCATAAATGCAAAGATGAAATCCCTTTATAAATCTTCCAGCCATTGTTGCCTTACATTTTGTTTTGGTCTTCTTCACATTTTTCTTTCAGCTCGGGTAGTGTTCAGCCTCACATTGTTTTCCTTTTAAAACCTATTGCACCACGGGATTCCTTCTTTAAAATGTTCCT
Organism: Jaculus jaculus; assembly: GCF_020740685.1. NCBI lineage: Eukaryota > Metazoa > Chordata > Mammalia > Rodentia > Dipodidae > Jaculus > Jaculus jaculus. Next base: position 27,579,338 of record NC_059113.1, read on the forward strand.
TTGTATTTTGCTACATGCTCAGTATATAACAAACAACCCAGGGAATTGAATCCCTGCAACAAGCCACACAAAGAGGGCTCATCTGGGATGGCGTTGCCATGGTTTTCCTGGCTCTTTCCTCTTTATGGACATTGGTTGGTGTAATCAGGTTACCCTTGGTTTTTAATCTCGTGTAATTGATGTTTCCTTGCCATGTAGAGATTCCAGCCAACTCTTACTACAAAGGATCCAAAGTTTCCTCTCCTGCCAATAAAGTAGAGAATGTCTCTTCTTGGTCCTTCTCAGACAAGGATTCCGCCCCTCATGAGCAGGGAAGTTAGAAAAGATCCTCGTGTTTTCAGCTCCCCTAAAACACCCTGGGGACGACAGCTTGGGGAGAGGGTAGGTTGTGGCAGGAGAGTAGGGAAGGGAAAGAATTTTGTGTGAGTAAAACCAGTGACAGGTAAAAAGGCCCTGCTCCCACCAGAGCTTGCTGTAAGGGACAGAACATGCCTGATGAACGCCCGTGCATTCCAGTGCAGAAGGCGGGCACCATGTGAAAGACCTAGAAACAGTTTGAATTCTCCTGTCCAAGGCCAATTTGAGCTGCCACATTTTCTCGCATCTCTTGCTCACTTTCATCACCAGGAGTGCTTTCTCACTTAATTTTCTCTCTTAGTAACTTTTTCTACTACAATCCATGTGTCACTGTTTCAATTCTTTTGTTCAGATCACAAGAACCTGGAAATTCCAGAATGTGTCTTCCAGATATACCCACGCTTATACCTGGCGACTCACTTGGCTTGCGGCTTTTGCTGAGAACCATGGATGGGCAGTTTGTTTCATCAGTTAGTCTTGACATCAGTTGTTTTGGGTCAAGATCTGTGGAAAAGGGCAATCTTTCCAGAAACCTTAATTCTCTAGAAAGGGCCTTCTCAGAAGGGAGCAGACAGACTCCCCAAGGTGGCAGAGAAAAGACCAAACCTGTAATAAAGTGTAACAACTTAGATTTTCCCCTAGAGGCCCAAGGACAATTCCTGTGTTTAGCAAAGGAAAAGCTATCCACTTTGGGATCCTGTCACCCATAAGCCGCCTAGCAAATTTCTCTCTTCTACACTATCACTTTTGTGGCTGAAAAATGAATTAGTTTGGATTTCTTGTTGAAATGCTGATATCTTAATTGATCTTTTTCCCCCAAAGGTTTCTCAGGGGTCATTGGTTATCACTGCTATAGTTTTTTATTACTCATTAGGGTGTGGCTTCCTAGTTGAGTCCGCCATTGATTTCTCTTCTTCCATTCTTGTTTTTATTCTCAGGGGTGGTTTTTAAGGGGCCATGCCTGGGGTCAATATGTGCTCAACCAGGACTCAGATTTTCTTAAATGCCTTGGCTTTGCAGTTTTAACCTGCCTGAGAAGCCAAGACTTCAACTTTAGACCATTTAGAAGACAGGCTTGGCTCTTTCTTCCTGCTTCCACATGGCCTGAAAATCAGGTCCTTTGGGTTTGTTTGCTCGCTTTCTGGAATTTTACATGGTGATTGATAATCTGAGGCATTTCTGGAAGCTCTTCGTAGTTTTTTAAGCTTGTATTTCCTTTTAAATTTTCCGTCAGCCTCTTGTTTGCCCGTGCTGCAGTGACAACCTTCAGTAGGACAGCTGAAATGTTGCTAAGAATTGCTACTTTGGTATTGCCCTGGGGAAGACGTCTTTTCCCTTCCGCTGTTCCGAGCTTTGACTTAATTTACTTGTTACTGTGTACCCTACTCTAAACACAGAATTTCGGGCAGCTGCAAGCACAGACATGGCCTATCCCCACAGAAAGTGCTTTTGGAGAAGAGCTGAGGCAGGCCAGGCTTGGTCTGCAGTGCCTCTGGCTATGCAGTGTGGTGCCACTCGCTGGTGTCTATAAATCCAAATGAAAATTTCACAGACTAGCACCCTAACTCCAGAGCTAATGCCCTCCAAGAGCTGAGATAGAATCGGTTGCCCTTGAAGACACCCAAAACTCCCACATTAAAAACAGCTCGTGCAAGGTCAGCAGGCTGTGACACTTCCAGCGATGAGTGTGAGGATTCCGTGACCTCTGATGCTGACACAGTCTCTCCTACCCATAATCTCTCAGCGGTAAAGTACAGACAGAGGGAAAGTAAAGACCAAGTTTCATAACTTCTATCTATCCTCATCTTGCCAGCTGGGCACTTTCATTCAACCAGTGCTATGTCACAAGCTGTGCCCAAACACAGTGACCAGAAATAATAACCATTTCATTAATGTCATAATTTTGAGAGTCAAAAATCCAGGCAGTCTTCAGCCGGGATCTGTTCCTCTAAAATATGGGCTAACTCAGTGTTGTTTCCCGGGTAACTTGTTTGGTATCTACCTGATGCAATCCACAATTTCAGTATCATATTCCTGATTGGGTAGTTGGAATACTAGGCTTGGCAGGCCCCAGATAGCAAAGCAGAAATTGCTAATTATTTTAAAAATGAGGCATAGAATGAACACAGCACCACTTTCCCTAGCTATATTGCTCAAAGCAATCACAGACTAGCCCAGAATGAACAAAGGGTAAAATCGATCCTACTCCATATAAAGGGAAAAATCCAAAGAATATGATGACATCTTTCATTTTCTCCATAGCCCTTTCTGGTGTAAAAAACTTAAATACAGGAAGTTTAGCAATTTGCTGGGCTTGGAACTGAGCATATCCCTTTGAATCCTGCATCCTAAAGAGCCCCTGTGACATCTTTGATCAAAATGAGGATGTGGTTTCTCCTCATTTATTCAGCACAACAATGACACCACGTTTTGAGAATTTCTATGACATCACCAACAGGGTGATGAAGCCTGCACTTTAAAAAAGAATATTTTGTTTTTATTTATTTATTTATTTCAGAGAGAGAAAGAGGCAGAGAGAGAGAGAGAGAGAGAGAGAGAGAGAGAGAATGGACGTACCAGGGCTTCCAACAACTGCAAACGAACTCCAGATGCATGTGCCACCTTGTGCATCTGGCTTACGTGGGTAATGGGGAATCGAACAGAGGTCCTTTAGCTTCGCAGGCAAGGCCTTACCTGCTAAACCATCTCTCCCACCCAAGCCTTTATTTTTTTTATTTTATTTTATTTTTATTTTTAAATTTTTATTAACATTTTCCATGATTATAAAATATATCCCATGGTAATTCCCTCCCTCCCCACCCCCACACTTTCCCATTTGAAATTCCATTCTCCATCATATTACCTCCCCATTACAATCATTGGGATGCCACCCAAGCCTTTAAAAGCAAATAGCATTGGAAGAATTCGCCAAACATTATGTCCAACTGTCTACTGAAAAGCAGGGACAACACACAAAATCAATGTGAATTCTAGTTTTTCTTTTCTGCAAGTACCTCCCAACTCAGCTCTCAGAATAGCAGAACCTTTGGGAAGAAGTTTTTCTTTTTTCTTTTCTTTTTTTCCTGTGATGAGGGGACAGAGACACAGTTCCATATTGTTACACTCAACAGCCTGAGGAGTTCCCTTAATATTTTAGAGACCTGGATTTAGGAAAACTCAGGATTCATGGCTTTGATGTAGAAAAGAATTTCAAGATGAAGCCTATGTGAAGCAGAGCTGAATGTTTTAGAAAAAGATATTAAGAGGGGTATTCAAGGAGAAAATACATGCACACCTGAGGACATGAATGTTGGCCTCTGGAGAAAGAGTCACAGAATGTAAGATGTACCCAAGCATGGGCATGGGCTCCTCAAGGGAGAGTCACAGAGAATTAACACAGACCTAAGCATTAGTACGGGTTCTGCAAGGATGAGCCACACACAGAAGGAATAAGACATACCTCAGAATGAGAACAGGTTTCTCAAGGGAGAGGGGTAATTAGTTACAGAAGCATTAGTCATAGATACAATTTTGGTGATCCCCAAGTCACATCTCACAAGGTTGCTGAGAAATCTTTTTTTTTTTTTCACTCTTTCTGATTATTGCGATTAAAGGGTGGTTTCAGAGGTGATTTGGATGGGATTAGAATCTGAAAAATCAAACTGGGAGCCCCGAGAGTTGCACAAAGTCTTTATCACATGTTTTCTTTTCGTTTTTTTTCTTTCTTTGTTTGCTTTTTTTTTTTTTTTTTTTTTTTTTTTGCTTTTTCGAGGTAGGGTCTTACTCTGGTCCAGGCTGACCTGGAATTAACTCTGTAGTCTCAGGGTGGCCTTGAACTCACGGCGATCCTCCTACCTCTGCCTCTGGGATTAAAGGCGTGCGTAAACACGCCCAGCTCTTTTTTTTTTTTTTTTTAACCTGAAAATGGGGCTTCTGATGAGTCTCCTCGAAAAAGTGCAGATCTAAAGCTGGGAAGGGAGAAAGGCCTTAAGCAATTAAGAATTACTACAGTTAATTGTGTTGTAATTTTTGCTTTAACCAGTCTCAAGTGAGATGCTCCTTTCCTTTCTCAAGTCCCCATAATTTTTTCTTCCTATCCTGCCTCAGCTTCACTTCCTTACACTACTTTGCTGGATTTTCTCAGCGTTCAGCCTTTTGTTCACATATCTGCCTGGTCTTGCCTGGAGACATTTTGCCTTAAATTTTCTTCATTAAAAACTCACTTTTCTTGGAGCCCAGCCAGGGGGCGCACACCTTTAATCCCAGCTCTTGGGAGGCAGAGGTAGGAGGAGAGTCTGAGGCCACCTTAAATTTACATAGTAAAGTCCAGGCCTGGGTCAGAGTAAGATCCTACCTTGAAAAAAAAAAAAAAAGCCTCTAATTTCTCTTTGTATTTCTGCTTCTGGAGGCATGAACATATTCATACATGCCAAAGCCTCAAAAATCTATAAAGGCTTTCAAATGTTCAATTCCTAAGAGGTACAGACTTTGAAATACATACAGCAATTTATTGATTATCTTATAGAGGGAGCAGGTATTCCCCCAACAGTCTTGACCTTGTGGTTTCTAACAAAAGAAGAATGTTTGCAACATGCTGAATGGACAGCAGAGCTAATGTCCCAGGAGAGTGGTTGATGATGGTTGATGATCATCAATGGGAGGTCTCTGAAGCATCCCTGCTTTGTTCTTTTCCCTGCCCTGAACATCTTCTGTGTCCACAGGGCTAATTCTTTCAAAGGTATAATAAGGCTGGCCGCAACTAGAGCAAAACAGAAATACCATAGCACAGATGTCCTATTCCACTAGATTCCGCTTCACAGAGTATCCATCAACTAGATGGTTCTGCATTCTTTACCAGGGCATGAAAGGGAAACATAGGTAAGGATTTTATATTGTGGAATTATGGTTGTGATGAGAAGGAATACTGACACAAGCGTAAGCATGTGGTGCATGATTCCAAGGCTAAGAAATGGGAATCTTTGAGACTGCATGAGAACTGTACCCAGGCTGAAGGTCAAACAGGCTGCTTAAAGGAAGTGGTAAAATCCAAAGAAGGAATAGGGGGCAGGTAACCAAATGAAGAACATTCCAGACAGAAGCAACAATATGTAGAAAGGATTTGATAAAGAAAAGATAAGTATACTAAAGACAACAAAATGGGACCTAGGTGGCTAGAGAAGAGAGAACAAAGGGGAACTATAAGGGATGTCAAACAGAACAGTACACAACAAATCAGAATCAGGTGTTATCTGATAAATAAAATAGGCATGTACTTACAGGATTTACAGTTGATCTCATGATCATGACACTAACTACAACTGGGGAAAAGTCGTTTAGCTGAAATGTGAGGATAAATTTGATTAGTACCCCATTGGCTCTAAGAACAATGATGGGAGATGCATTTTTCCCCAAGGTATAAATAAGTTAAAACCAATAGAAGCGTAGGATTAGTTGAATGCACCTGCCTAGCACCATGTGACAATATTTGGCTGCTATATGCACAAAATGTGATGCTTGGCCAACAAGGGGAACTGGGAAAGGAAGCTCTCTAAAGAAGTCATAACTGTGTTAAACATTCCGCAAAGCTAAATGACTCATTTAAAACTTCAGTAATTGTGACGAGCTGGAAACTCATCATGAATAATGGTCTACAGTAGGACGAACCTATTGCGTTGTTTGCAATGGAGCATCCCCGCAGTGTGGTCCAGGTGGGAGTCCCTAGGTCCCAGTGCTAGTGCATTGTTCTGGAGGGGAGTGTTGTTGTGCCAGCCAAGCTGGGTCTGACAGCTCAGCCATTCTCCATTTGCTTGCCTCAGGTGTTCCTAACTATGGTTGAAAGTAAGGAAGGAAATGAGGGTGGGAAGGCGTCCCTAACCCTATACGTTGATGCCTCTGTCCCTTGCAAGTTCTTCTTCACAAACTTGCCTCTTGTTCTCTTCACTTCTGCCTCACAGCCTAGACTCCGAAGAAGAGCTGCACCTAGACGATTAGGAGATAAGCTGCTAGAGTCGGCTATTCCTGGAAAACACAAGGAATGCCAGCCAGATGTCCTCCCAGCCGGCCACCGTTCCCAGAGTTCCAGATCCCCAAGCCTCTAGAGGCCTGAGACGACATCACAGTGCATCAGAGACGAGCCGCTGCCGCACTGGTGGCTATTTTGATGGCCTGCGCCTCAGTGGCCACAAGTACGTTCCTAAAATGACCTCCGCACATTGTTTCCTGTGCCAACCATGCTGCTCCTCACGATGACCATCTGGACGTGTTCTGGACCGTCTGGCTGTGGTGATGACACTTTCTCCACCGCCACCCTCTTGCTTTCTCACCTTGTTTCCTGCCAATGCAACCAGAGCAAGCCTCTGCTCAGTGACGCCCCATCCCTTTTAATTTTAAGTATAAAGTATACACCTCACAGTTACGAGGGGGCACTATCTGATTTTTTTTTTTTTTTTTGGCACTCAGGAAATTGTACCCCTGTGACTGACGCTTAAAGGACTGAGAAGCTGTGCCACACTCAAGGTACCTCTTTGTCTTTCTGATCCTCCAACAAGCATAAAAAGGCCTCCTCTGGAAATCTTACTTGCATGAAGGCCAAACCTGCAAAGGGGACCTATCCCCTGCCATTTCTACCCTGGAATCTCATTTTCTATCTCAGAAGCATTAGGAGAATGAGAAGCGTGACCTCAATTGGGCAGATTTTGTTACGAGATAATGTATGTCCCAGGGACCCATTCTAATTCCATTTTTCAAGGCAATTTCTTTCTCCAGGTCCATTCATCCCCTCAGTAATCACATACACACACACCTTTCTCCCTCTCCCTATGAGGAAAGGCGTTTAGGCTATAAGTACTTAGTCTTCATTTGAATTTCATATTTGATCTCTGGATGCTATTTTTTCTGTATGTTAATGCATTTGGTATTTTTCTTATAATGTATTTTAGTTCATTTTCTCAGCCTTGGAGGACAAAGGTAAAGTTTCTCCTTCACTTCCTCACTACATATATTTTCCCCCTAAACAGAAACTAGACTGCACCTCTGACCAAGTTGTGAGTATAGCTTTCTTCCAGAGCCTCTCTCCCCCCCACAAAATCTTCATCCTCCAATTAAGTCAAGATTTGTTATTTCTTATTTGTTTTTAGTTACTGTAAACTAAAGTTTCACATACCTGGCACTATTTCTAACAAGGTGGATTGACTGATTTTTTTAAATGGAAACATTTTGCAGTGTACCAGCAGACCCCTAGTCCAAAGACTAATAATGCCATCAGATAACATCTGAAGCCCTATAACAGGGACTTTTCTGCTTTGCTATAACCTGCCTTCCTGGTACTTCCATCAATGTATTTGAAAATAACCTTGGTTTATAACTTTAAAAAAATTATTTAATTATGAGAGAAAGTATGGAGGGCTCTTACCACTACGAATGAACTCCAAATGCATGAAACATTTTGGGCACCTGGCTTTATGTGGGTACAGGGGAATCAAATTCAGGCTAGGAGGCTTTGCAACAAAGCACCTTTAACCACTGAGCAACCTCCCCAGCCCAGTTTAATGACTATTTTGTTCCATAACTATAAAGACATGAAATTGTTGTCACAGTTGGAACATGGAATTTGAGGTAACCTCTGGGCCATGGTCACTCATATTTGGCCCCAGAATAAACTCTTAAGTCCTTTGAGACAAGAACTACAGTTTTTGTCAGCAACATCAGTGCCTGTCCCTGATAGGTATACACAATTCCTTGGTCTTGAGGAGGGAAAAGGAGGCTGAAGATCACTGCAATACAACAAAGTGATGAAGATTTTTTTTAAAGCTGAAAATCACATCTGCCACTTTACCACTTTGTGCCCACACACAGTACAGTGCCTTATATAGGTAGAGACCAGAATTTCTACTGCAACATATGCTTCATTAGCATAATGATATTTTAAGTTGATTGTTGTTATCTGCTTGAATGTTTGCTCATTGGTTAGTAATACAGGGCTGCAGATTAAATCCAGAGCCTTCTACATGCTAAGCAAGCATGATACCACCCTGCTACCGCCTCAGTCTAAGCTGACTGTTTTTTAATAGCGGCAAACACAGGAAGACTCTACAAACAGAGAAGTTCCCTTGTTGCATGGTAATTTATGTTTGTAAAGGAATTTGCTTTTGGCAGGAGTCTCACTTTCTGTAAGAGAAAGAGAAGAAAGTAGAACACAAGAGAAGAAAGTAGTTAATGTGGGACTTAAATCTACATAACAAAGATGATTTTTACTTTCCATGTTTTTTCCTGTCACCTCTGCTAGAAATGAGTCTAGAACCCAAGAGTGTCTGAAGCTATGTTACATCAAAGGTGTAGTATCAGGCAATGTTTTCCTTTGCTGAAGGGTGCATAGGCATAGAGTCCGCATAGGCTGGCACACCTAGCAGGCAGTTTGTTGGGCTATTTCCTAATGCAGGGTCATCCTGGTTCCACTCTGACCACTCAGACTTTGACCTCACATTCTCATATGATGGACTAAAGCATTAAGCAGCAGTGGAAACTTTAGGGATCTTTTTCCCAAAGCAAAATAGTGAGCTTTATTTTCAGGACTGTTGGTTCTTTTAGTCTCAAAGACAGCGGATTCAGTAAGGGGACTTCCCACAAAATGGTGTCCTTCTAGAATTGAGTTTCTCTAGCTCTTTAACCCTTTGACAGAAAACACAACACCCCTTCTCTCTCTTTCTCTCTCTCTCTCTTCTCTCTCATTCTTTCTCTCTCCTTCTTTCATATTTCTTATACCTCCCATGACTGGTCTCTTAAATGTCTTCTATCTTTGTATCAGGGGATGATCTCTAAGCCTTAATTCTAAGCTCTCTTTGAGATTTCTCATTTCTGTGGCTATTTCTTATGTATGTATATCTACATTATCATGTTGATAAACTTCTACAAGAGTTTTGTTTTCTGTTTTAGCCTGTCTGCTGTTACAGGTTGGTCTCAGTTAAAAAATAAGCAAGAGTACAAAGAAAAATACTTTTGCCTCTTTAATATATAATAAATTCTTCACAAACACTTAATGAGTTACATTCTGAATAGTACTGAAACACAGCTGGCAATTAAAACTTTCCACCTTCCTACCATCATTCCTTGTTTCTCCAATGTTAGCATAAAGAGTCAATATAAAATATTTAATTCTTAGTCCGTCTGTAAGGTGTGGGGCCAGAGGAGTCCAAGTATATGTAAACAGGTTGAACAGTTGGCTACCCATTAGCTTTGGGACTATTCTAATGATCTGAAAATCAACATGTTATGTAACCTCTCATAAAACCTTAGCATGAGGGCATTACATAGCTCTGTGTTTGGCTACTTGACCACTTTTGGTAGCAGAGTCTAAAATAAAAGGTATGGCTACCCTCCCTTCTGTTCTGAACCTTCTTTAAGTTTTCCATCTTACTTCTTAGGTCCTCACTCACCAACAAGCTTGGACCTGACACCTTCAGTTACTGGAGCCAGGCTCGGTTGTTTGCTATTAGAAGAACAAAATGCTAGAGAAGGGACTTGGTGGGAAGGATGACTGATTTCTTCAGGAGTCAGTGCTCTGCAAGATGGGTCAGTTATCACACACAAAATTCCATCTTCAGAACTCAGATGCCTGAAGGCATGTTTGTAGGGAGGGAAGAAGGAGCAGGGTGCATGAGCAGGAAGCTTGTGCTGAGCAGGAGTCTTTCTCATCTAAGCATGTGACTCCTACTCTTCTCCTCTGTGACTAGTTAGGAATGCATTGCTGTTCTGCAAGGTAAACCTCACAGAGATTTACATGCATTTTACTCGCTGTTACACAGCCCTAAAGAACAAGAGTGGGCATTGCACATTTGGATGCCATCTGAAGCTCACCAGACATCTGTGTTGGATCAATCTAGAGAAAGGTTTTGTAGTAGGCTAGCATCTTGACAATTAGGTACAACTTTTCTTCAGAATTAGGATGCCAGGCAGAGAGAAGGACATAAACTTTGTCAAAGCAAACTCCAAGGGCAGCCACTGTCACACTTTCAAGAACACCTCCACTTCTCTTCACATTTTACCCTACATCTCCCCCTCAACATATCTGGTCACATTCTTGACCTATGAATGGCCCCAAGTGGCCGTGTTTGCTTAAACCATAACTCGAGGAGCTCAGTCTGAGCCCTAGGCTACATTTGCCTCTTTCTTGCTTCCACAAACATTTGGATCCCCGAAACATCTATAAATTCTAATCATAGTGAATCTCTGGCTAAAGTAAATTACATGGGGTTGAAATTATGACTTGAATGTTCCCCAGGTATATTTCTTGGGGACACTTTTACTATAAATAGGAAATGCAGCAGGAAGGGAGAGATAAAAGGGATGGAGAGAAAGAAGGAAGAGAGAGAGAGGAGGAACAAGATAATGCATCAGCCTAAAGAGTCTCAAAAAGCCACTATGGGTGGGGTTTCATGAGAAGTTAAGAAATGTAACCTGAAGATCATGTCAGACAAACAACTGCAACCAATAAAGCTGACTGTGCAATCCAGCCAGGGTGTGTCTTGCGCGATCAATGGGGACTGTTCAATGGGAAGTCTCCAAAGTGAACTGGCCTCGCTTCATTTGCCCACTGCCACCGCCCTCACAGGATACTTGGGATGAGTTAATAAATCAGTGCCTCACTAAGACTAAATGAAGCTCATTAATGCTGAAATAGTCCTGGCAAGGGATATTTTCTGCTGTAGGAAATCATCTCAGATATTTTGGAGATTTTAAACAATTGATTACTCTTTTCTAAATTCTCAGGGAAGTACCAGCTTCAAAAGATGTGTGTGCTATGGTTCACCTTGATTATTGTGTTTGACATGGGCATTAGCTTACCTAGGCAGTAAGGGCAGCTGTGTAGCCTGTTACGAGCCTCAGGTAGATCAAGAACAGAAATACAAAGAAGGACTCAGTCAATGGCCTTCAGAATAGGCACAGCCAGCTGGGAGAGAGAATGGACAAGGTGGCTATGGTGTGTGATTGTCTCTCTGGGCAAACAAACGAGTGATCAGCTTCTCCGGCTGTGTCCATGGGACATGTGCAGGGCATGCAGGTCTCTCACTGGTTCAGTCCTTCATGCACGTGAAGAATGTCAATAAAGATGATCTCAGTCTCTATCTACATCCCACTATAGTTACATAAAAGGCCAGTAAAGCAGGCAACTCCTTGGCAACCTCTCTTTCAGGTAGTCCCTCCCATTTGGGATTCCTCTACTTCCTTAATAAGTCTACCTTCACGTGCTCACTCCCCCGGCAGCATTCCTTCAGTGCTCTTCAACATGGGCCACCAGCCACTGACTCGGGGTGTGGTTTTGTGGCCCTCGGATTTTCTAGCACCTCTGCTCCCCAATGAATTAAGCTCACTGAGAGTTGAGGGAGGCTCCCTGGCACTCTCAAACCCTGCAGCATGTTGACTAGGGTGAGGAAGGCCTAGAGCCTTGGAAAACACATTTCTGCACATGGCTGCAGAGAAGATTGGCATGTGGGTCAATGAACTAGGTGGGAAACACCTGACCAGAAGGTGGGCAGCACCATCTGACAAGCTTCAGGCTCAGGCGAAATGAAGACCGGGAGAAGAGGGAGCTCCCGGCACACACCCAAGCCTTTTTGTTGTTATTGCTGGGTGGAGCCCAGGGCCTTTCGTACGCTCAGCAAGCACTCTACCCCTGTGGTAACATCACCAGCTCTGTGCTTTTGTAGTCGAGACTAACCCTGGACTTGTGGTTCCCTCGTGTTCTGGGACTTTGGGCATGAACTGTTGCATCTGGCCGTGGACCCTTCTTGAGCACGTGCAGTTCTTGCTGCCATTGTTTCAACAACAAACCCCAGATTCTTCAGCTCTTGAATTCAAAGTTGCCTCAGCAAATCCCAAAGTGCCGTGAAGACTTCTGCCTTGGATTTGGATTGCATCTTGGTACCTCATGCTTTGAAATAGAACTTAAGTCCAAATCTTTAGTTAATAGTAGATAGGAAAAGGGTACTGGTACAAGTAACCAATTAAAATGAGCTAGGAATGAGTATTTCTTTTTTAAAAAAAAATATTTTATTTATTTATTTAAGAGAGAGAGAGAGAGCGCGCGCAAGCATGGGCATGCCAATTCCTAGCCATTTCAAATGAACTCCAGATACAAGTGCTACCTTGTGCATCTGGTTTACATTTGCACTGGGAAATTGAATCTGGGCACTTAGGTTCTGTAGGTATCTCTCCAGGCCTGGAATGAGGATTTCTTCTTCTTCCTCCTCTTACTCCTTGCCTTCTCCTTTTCCTCCTCCTCCTCCTTCTTCTTTTACTTTTTATTCTTCTTCTTCACCATATGTTGCAGTCAGGTTCACATTGCTGGCAGAAATCACCCAACCAAGAGCAGCTTCTGGGCAAAAAGGGATTTATTTTTTCTTACAAACTTGAGAGAAGCTCCATGATGGCAGGGAAAACAATGGCATGAGCAGAGGATGAACATCACCCGCTGGCCAACATAAGATGGACAATAGCAACAGGAGGATGTACCAAACACCAGCAAGAGGAAACTGGCTATAATACCATAACCCTGCCCCCAATAATACATTGCCTCCAATAGGCACTAATTCCCAAATCTCCATGAGGTGGAAACCTAGCATTCAGAACACCTACATTTATGGGGGACACCTGAATCAAACCACTACATTCCATCCCTGGCTCTCATAAACAGTTATCCACACATTATATAAAATACAATGCATTCAGCCCAACTTCAAAAGTCCAACAGTTTTTATCAATCTCAATGATGTTCAAACATTTCCATAGTCCAAGATCTTCTAACGGAGACATAATACCAAAAAATTCCCTCTTAACCCATAATTGCACAGCATCAACACTCACAACTGCAAAAGATGGAATTGGGCATAGCAAAGAAATATTCAACCAATACAAGATTTAAAACAAGGCAAACATCAAATTCTATAGTTCCAAGTCCAACAACTCTATTCAGTGACAAATCTCCAAATCCAATAATTCTAACTAGCAACAAGTTTCTGGAGTTTCAATTCTGCCCATCCAGCCAGGCTACTCACAGTCCTGGAAAACTTCATCCTGGCCATGCAGCTCTCCTCAGCAGCTGTCTTGTGGTCCCAACATCGCCACTGGGTCTCCACTGTGACCCATGCTCAAGCCTCACCACCCCAATTGGGACTCCATACATGAAGACCAGCAAACCTGCTTCACACTGCCCATGGCCATTTCCAAAACACAAGACCTCATTGCAAATTCAGTGACCCTCTCTCTTTCCTGCATTTCTTATACTCTATAACACCAGGTAGGGTAGTAATTTGTTAATCCATGGGGGAGTAAAGCAGACTTTGAATGACAGGACACTCTTTTAGCTTTCAGGCTCCTTCTAAAGTGGCTACATTCTTCCTGTTGCCCCAATGCAGGTCAGCTGACCCAATCTCAAAGGTTGTAATCTCTCATATAATTGCAGCTATACAGGCAGGAGTTTAAGATCAAATATCTCATTTCTGTGCCATATCCCTCTGCATATGTAGGAAAAAACCCCCGCAGGGGGCCCCCACGCTCTGCCCGGATAAGGCGACACCCCAGATCACTCACGAGAAGCGCTCTTGATGCAAACTGCAAGAGGATTTTATTCCAAGCGTGCTGGGGCCCACAGTCATACACCTCACAGGAGTAGAGGACTGCAGAGCCCCGAATGCAGGAACAGGACAGTTTTTATAGGGTTTCTAACAAAGCCTGTGCATTAGACCAATCATTTTCTAATATTAGGAGCCCCGCAGGGTGTTAGCCAGTCAGTTTGTGCCACCCCATAGTTTCTAAGCCAATTAGTTTATGACCTTGGTGGTCAGCATTTGCGCAGGTCCTTGGGTGGGAGTAGCAGAGTGTGGTACCAGTCTCCTATGACCTTGGAGGCCAGCCTTTGTGCAATTCCTTAGGTGGGGGTAGCAGAGTATGGTATCAGCCTCCTGTGACCTTGGTGGTCTGAGGCAGGCTGTTACAGCTTATGGTGCGAGCTACTAAGGCTAACAGTGTGGGCTATTAAGGCTTATAGTGTAAGGCTTATAGTGCAGGCTATTTACAGAAACCAAATAAGTGGTTCACTTTATTACTCATTTCCCATCCTTGAGGGCTATCTCATGCCCTTTTACCTAGTTTTATATTAGGAGTGGGCTCTGATATAATGAGAAGAGGGATTCTTTACTTGCTTCCAACAGAGAGTAAAGCCTGGAGTTTAAGGTATGCAGGGAGCCCGCTTAAGCTCCCCTTGGAGCATGATAGTATTTCTGAGTTTCTGAATTCTTGGGCCTTTCACATACACTAGTCCATTTCTACACACTGAAACCCTGCACAAGTTCTCAGGACATGACCATAACAGCAAGCCTCTCACACCAACTGTTTCTAGCCCAGTCCAGACAAAGCTCTTTCTCACCCTCATAAGCCAAACCTCACAGTCCATAGTTGTTACTGCAATCAGGCCTTTCGACTCTGACCAGAATACGACACCAAGCTGTACTTACAGCACTGCAAGGCATCTCTTAGGACAAGGTTTCAAATCTTTCCATATTCCTCTTGAAAATCAGTTCAAAAAGGCCAAAGCCACACACTCAGGTAGCAATCCCACTCCTTTGGTACTAATAATGCCATTGTAGTCAGGTTCATATTGCTTCCAGAAATCACTTGACCAAAAGCAGCTTTTTATGGGAAAAAAAATGTTTATTTTGGCTTATAGACCCCAGGGGAAGCTCCATGATAGAAAAGGAAAACCATAGCATGATCAGAGGTTGGTCACCATCCCCTGTTCAACATAAGGTGGACAAAAGCAACAGGAGAGCATGCCAAATACTGACAAGGGAAACTAGCTATAATACCCATAAGCTTGCCCCCAACAATACACTGCCTCCAAGAGATGTTAATTCCCAAATCTCCATCAGCTGGGAATCCAGCATTCAGACCACCTAAGCTTATGGGGGATACCTGAATCAAACCAGCATGTCATCTGACCATGTTAAGATCTTGATGAAGCTTTGTATGCCCTCCCTTATCTTGTGCAGCAGCCTTCTGAAATAAATATGTTGACAATGTCTCCTGTAACCACTGTGAGTCATGGACAGTGGAAACTTGAGGAAATCTCACAAGTGTCTGTTCTTCATTAAGTGTACCATTTCTCTGGAAAACTGCCAGGTAACTGCAATTGAACTTGAAAAACATAAATGCACCAAAGAGTGTTACAAAAAAACCACCTCCCACTTCAACGTCATGATGTTGATAACCTGAGCCCCCAGAAAATAGGCCTTTGTGGTTTTGTGTCACAGTGCTCAGTAAAGGCAGAAGTTGAAGTAGCTTCCTCATACATTGGTATTTTTGCAAGTGAATATTCTGTCAAGACAGACATGTATTATCAGTGGAACTTTAGAGTTATTAACATATTATAAAACACATCAACACTCAGAAGAACTCAGTGAATTGAACTTTAGGAGGAAGAAAGGAGAATGCGGATTAGGAGAGAGAGAGGGCTCCTGACTCCACTCTCATGACTCTGTGCCTATGTGTGGGCCAGAAACTGGGAAAGATGCTTTGTGAATGATACTGGCAGAAAGATGATTGATCTATTTAAAAATTACTTGTTTAGTTTTGTGTGTATAAGTGTGTGCATGTGTGCTTATGTTCATTTGAGTGGAGTGGCGTGTAGATGAACTTGCACATGTGTATGCATGTTAGGAGGATCTGAACTCAGGTCTTTGTGTGGTAAGCATTTAACTGGCTGATCCATGCCCCCAGTACTCTCAGACCCAAAAGATAATCCCAAACATCATCTGCTCCTCCCCATTCTCTTCCCATGTCCAGTAGAAGATTGGTGACATTTGTGTTGTCACCTACAGTAAGTCTCAGGTGAAGGAAATCATCCAGAATCTCCTATTGGCGGCCAGTACAGAATGACCAGTTGAGAGGGAGAATGCTGCATTAAATCAATCTCACAGAAATGTTTCGTTGATCATATTCAGTGCCAAGTGGAAATTACAAGCTATTTCACCTGGAGCAGTATTGCCGGTGACCGCACAACCCTAAGGTACTCTAATTTGTTTCTTCTAAGGAGGCTCGGGTGTCTCATAAATGCAGCATCAGGATTCTTCAGAGGCCGGGAAGTTTGATCTCAACTGTGGAATGTATATAAAATTACTGAACAGGGGCCCAGGAGCTTGTAGATATTAAAAAGAAAAATGGTGATGAGAGTTTGGAAGCCTCTCATGAAACGGTTATTACTGTTCTATCAGCACTGCCTGCCAGGATTAGTAGTCAGGTAAACTCAGAGGAGTTTCTTGGGATCCTGGAGGTTTTATCAGATTTTTTTTTTTCAGATGACTTGACACTTACATGAACTCTGTGGTATTAAAATATCGTTATTTACGGTGCCACAGCCCAGAAGGGAGGGGTTGTGCTGCTGCCGCTGGTGGCTAAAGCACAAATCATTGCATCATTGTATGTCTCACTCTAGTGAAGTGTGGGGGAGACCCAGTCAAGACCACTTGCTCCGCTGTCTTGCACATGCCACATCTTCAGTGGTAGGCCTGCTCCGGGGCTTTGTATGAATCAGAGAGTGTGCCATGATCCGGACTTATTTTGTTTATTTTATGTATGGAGGAATTATTTATTGTCCTCACTGATAAAGTATAATTCAGATTTTTGTTCTTTCTAAATACAACAGTAGCTATTACTTTTATTTTGAAAGTGTGTGTTTTCATTACAGAAATTTAATTAGTGGAAAACGTATTTAAAACTTCTCAGAAACAAATATTGTGATGTTTGGGAAACATACTTCCAAACATCTTTCAAGAGAGAAGGGAGAAGTAGAGAGGGATAGAGATGCAGATGGAGAAAGAGAGAGAGAGAGAGAGAGGGAGAGGACCCTCCTCATTGGATACCTTCCACCTTATGTGGCTCATTCATAACTTCTGTCTCAGCTCAGAGCTTAGATCACCATTCTGCCTGCTTGGTCCCAATTGACACGGCAACTTTTTTCAACTCATTTGCCTCTTGTCCACGTTATTTGCCCTCGAATATGTGCTGCCCCCAATTATTTCCTTTTGTTTTTTTAGAGGTAGGGTCTCACTCTAGCTCAGGCTGACTCTAGAATTCTCAGGGTGGGCTCAAACTAATGGCTATCCTCCAACCTCTACCTCCTGAGTGTTGGGATTAAAGGTGTGCATCCCCACACCTGGCTGCCCCTCACTTCTTTTTAAAATCTCCTATCACAGCAGAGGAGGACTTCATACCCTTATCCTATCCTTCTTACCTGTTCCCTCAGCTTTCCTCTTCTAGCATGTACAATCCAATTTCCAGAAATTCCAATTTCCAGAAATTCCAATTCATTTTTTTTACCTTATGATAATTAAGTAACCTTAATAACATTTACTGCTAACCCAACTAATGCATTAAGATTATGTGTTATTAAGGTTCTTTCCCACTCTGCTAGCCTGTCTCTTTAGGTTCCTAGCCCAGATAGGCCACTTCTAGGGGTTCATGGAAGAGCTCTCAATTCCTCAGGTCCCACCCCACCACACATGCACTACCTGTGTGTCTCTCAAGGTGCCTAGGAGAGCTGCCACTGCAGGTGAGTGTCCAGTTCCCTAGTGCCCTCTTCCAGCACCACCTATTCACCTGTCCTTCCCACCAGCCTGGGAAGCCAAGACTCTGAGAGCGAATTCCCCATTCCTAGTGCTCATCCCCCTGTGCTGAGCCAACTTGTCCAAGAGTCCCACCCCTTCTCACTCACCATGCGTGATACAACCCACATCATTCAGCTCTTTGCTTCAAAGACCTGTGCAAACCTGTCCCCCTCAAACACTTACTGCTCCACCTACATGCATTCCACATGAAAGCCAACGCTCTACCCATGATCGTGTGCCCCCAACAACCCTGCTGCTGCTCTGTGCAAGCCCCAGAATTAGTTACATCAAGACCAATGGAACATCTGCATGTCAGAAAATCCCAAGAGAAAACAAGTGAAACACACACACACTTGCACACACACACGCACACGCACACACATAACACAGCAACATAGCCTCACCAAGAATGCCCAGCCCCATAGTAGAAACCACTTATTGGAGCTACTTTTAGAAAATTCTAGGCAAAGAATTCAAAAGCACATATATGTGTGTGGGGAGGTCTTAAAGAGGACATGAAAGATTCTGAATGAAATCCAAGAGAACACAAACAACTGAAAGAACTCAATAGACACATGATGGAATTCAAATAAATAAATGAATAAATAAACCTGAAAAACATCTGAATCAATGCCAAGAGAACACAAATGGAGAACTAAATGAAATTAAAAAAATCAAACCACCTTAGGGTGAAAGGATTCTGAAAGATATTCCAAGTAAATGGAATGAGGAAACAAGTAGATATGGCTGTTCTAATATCTGTCAAAATAGACTTCAAAACAAAATCAATCAAAATAGATAAGGAAGGTCTTTTCATATTGATCAAGGGAAGAATTCACCAAGAGGACATGATAGTTGTGTACTTATAAGCTCCCAAACCAGGTGCACCCAATTTTATAAAATAAAATCTACCCTATATAGAGATAGAGATAAATCTCAACAGAATAATAGTGGGTGATTTAATATCCCATTATCACCAATAGGCAGGTCATCTAGACAGAAAATAAACAGCAACAATGACAGTAAATGACACCATAGATCAAATGGACCTAATAGACATTTACAGAACATTCCATGTAAGCACTATAGCCTATATTTTCTTCTCCTTTCTTCTCGGCAGCTCATAGTACTTTCTCTAAAATAGATCACATAATAGGACACAAAGCAAACATCAATAAATGTAGGAAAATTTAAATAACTGCTTGTGTTATATCTGACCACATTGCAATAAGGCTAGAAATTAACAAGAGAAACAACAGAAAGCATACAAACTCTTAGAGATTGAATAGAGTACTGCTGAATGATGTATAGATTCTTGAACAAATCAAGAAGGAAATTTTTAAAAATCCCTAAAACTTAATGAAAATGACAACACAATTACCAAACCCTATGGAACGCAATGAAAGCAGTTTTAAGAGAGAAGTTTATAAATCCAAATTTCTTTCACTACAAAGATTGAGAAATCTCAAATACATAATTTAATGATGCACCTGAAGGCTTTAGAAAATCAAGAACAAACTTATCTCAAAAGTACTGTGAAGACAAAAAGTCATCAAAATCATGGCAGAAGCTGGGCATAGTGGTACACACCTTTAATCCTAGCACTTAGGAGGCAGAGGTCAGCGGATCACTGTGAGTTCAAAACCAGTCTGGAACTACAGAATGAGATCCAGGTCAGTCTTGGTTGTAATGGGACCCCACCTCAAAAGCAACTACTACAACAATAAACAACAAATCATAGCAGAAATCAATGAAATGGAAATGCAGAAAACAATGAAAAGAATTGATGAGACAAAGTAATGGTTCTTTGGAAGGAGAAACAAGATTGACTAACCCTTTGCTAGATGACAAAAAAAAAAAATAGAGAATACTGGAATTTATAAGATTACAGATGAAAAGGAAGAAAGTACAATAGATACCAATGCAAGTGAGGGAATCATAAAGACATATTTCAAACACCTGTTGCTGCCGTCAGCTTCACATTGCTGGCAGTAAAGCCCCCACTGAAGAGCATCTTGTGGAAGGAAAGGGTTTATTTTAGTTTACCAACTCAGGGGGAACCTCCATGATGGCAGGGAACCGATGGCATGAGCAGAGGGTGGGCATCACATCCTAGCCAACATCAGGTGGGTAAGAGTAGCAGGCGAGTGTGCCAAATAGCAGCAAGGGGAAGCTGACTATATTAGCCATAAGCCTACCCCCAGCAAGAAAGAAAGAAAGAAAGAAAGAAAGAAAGAAAGAAAGAAAGAAAGAAAGAAAGGAAGGAAGGAAGGAAGGAGGAAGGAAGGAAGGAAGGAAGGAAGAAAGAAAGAGAGATAGAAAGAAAGAAAGAAAGAAAGAAAGAAAGAAAGAAAGAAAGAAAGAAAGAAAGAAAGAAAGAAAGGAAGGAAGAAAGGAGGGGGGGAAGGAGGGAGAGAGGGAGGGAGGTAGGGAGGGAGGAAGGGAGGGAGGGAAAGAGAGAAAGGGAAGGAGAGAGGAAGGAAGGAAGACACCAAAATAAAAGAGGAACTATTTGAAGACATTGTTTGATGGATTGTAGATGTCACTGGTGTCAAAAGAGGGTAATGTGAGGTGATTATGGTAAAATTACAGTATGTTCATGCTTTGAAATTCTCAATGAAAAAGAGATACCCAAGAAACCATGACTAATAAATGTCATGTGGAATTCTGGAAAGAATTCTTGAAAAGCCAAAGACATCAAGTAAAAACAAAGGAAGTATGACTGAACTATGAGCTTCAATTACTGGTGTATCAATGTTTGTCCATTAATTACATCAAGTGTTACTTAAAACAGGGGGACCTGATCAGAGGTAAATGGGAGCTCCCTGCACTCTCTTCAATTTTGCTTTAAATCTAAAGCAGTTTGAAAATTCTATTAAAGTAAATGTCAGGTTTAAGATGACAAAAGGATTATGTTTTATTTATCATATTTTTACTTACTTATCTGGAACTAAATAATCCTCATATTTTCTGTATTACATCATCCCAAGAGCTTCTGTGCCATTCTTATGGTAGTATAGTACTGTCTCTGTGCGATCAAATGCAGGAGATGATCTAATAAGTTTTGATCTGTTAGAAGCTGACCACCTAAGTAGTCCAAAATAATAATCTTTTGACCAACAATGATGTTTATTAAGTTTCCTGCTGCAGAGAAGAATAGCATAAAGGGCATTGTTGTTACCTTCACAAAGTTATGATGCATCAGAGGAGAAAGCTTAACGAAGGGCTAAATATCTGTAAGGGATGAATGATTCATTTTACTTATGTTTGCCTGGATGTTAGCCCAACCTACTGGGCAGGGCATGGTGGAACAGGGCACATAGTGGAGAAATGGAATACAGGCAATGCCAGGACAAGACACAGCTCCTAAGGACATGCCTGCACTTACCTGTTTCCTCCAATAGGCTCCACCTCTTGCCTTTCACAATAATGCCATCATATCATGAATCCACCAAAGATCAATCTACTGATGACATCAGAGGTCTCTGATCTAATTGTCTCTGGAGAGATGGACACACCTGGAGACAGGCTTCACTAATCTCCTGGGATAATCTGATCAAGTTGACACTGCAACAACATGTATAGTCCCTTAGAATTTACTGTCAAAATATGTAAACATTGATAATTTACTAAGATTGGGCAGTGCAAGAGAAAAAACACAATTCGGTCTGAACCAGAGGGTCTGGAAGTGGCCTCAGTCGATACAGTGCTGCTTGATAAATGAGTGGCTCCCTGCTCTCTCTTTTTAATTGAACACTATTTGCCAAAATGAAAAATTATTTGCACAGACAAATTGGTTTCCAGGAATTTCCTAAAGCAAAGAGTGACATGATTTGTTTGTCTCTGGCCTTGTCTTCCTGGGACAAGAACAATGGATAATGTCTTAGGTTTTAGTCCTGATAATTAAACTTCAGAGATACATTTTCTTTTTTTTTTTTAAGTTTTTTGTTTATTTTTATTTATTTATTTGAGATCGAGAGAGAGAGAGAAAGAGGCAGGTAGAGACAGAATGGGCACACCAGGGCCTCCAGCCACTGCATATGAACTCCAGACGCATGCACCCCCTCATGCATCTGGCTAACGTGGGTCCTGGGGAATGGAGCCTTGAACCAGGGTCCTCAGGCTTCACAGGCAAGCACTTAACCACTAAGCCATCTCTCCAGCCCTGGAGATACGTTTTCTTTCTTCCTCTCCTTCCCTTCATTAATCTTTTCCTTCTGTACGACCCTTCCCTTCATCTTAATAAAGGCTTCCATCCTAGAACCGTCCTTCCTCTTGCTCATCTCGGGACTGTGTTCTCGCACCATAATGGAGACCTTGTCAGCTCTCTTTATTGTGTTTTACAGCACCTTCTCTGTTTCCAGGATTTCCTTTGAAATGATTATTGCTGTGAACAACCCCTTCCAACTTTTTGGAAAAAAATATCAAGAACTTTAATCTGTCCTTTCTTCCCTTTCCTCTTTGCTCATCTTCTCTCTCTTTCCATGTTCTTTTGTTTTACTCTTCCAGAATTTAAATACCTCCAAGTATTCTCATTCTGTCTTGGGGTTTGGCTGATAACATTGACTGATAGATCATGTCTGAAGTGCTGTTTTTTATTTATTTTTTTTTTTAATGCTTCTATTTGGTTAAATTGGTCTGTGTGTCTATTTTGATCTGTGTTTGTTACTATGGCTCTGTAGTGTAATTTGAAATCCTGTATGGTGCTACCTTTAGAATTGCTTTTTTTTTTTTTTTTCTGGCTAGGATGGCCTTGAATGTTCTAGGACTTTTATACTTGTGTTTAAACTTCAGAATTTTGTTCTAGTTCTATGAAGAATATCGTTGGTATTTTTTATGTCCAAGTATATCACTGTGTCCTCAAGTTGACCCCCATGATAAGCATATCAAGACCAGCATATTATTAGCATTTGGTCTCTTCCTCACAATGGGTCTCACTTAGTTGTTCATGGGAAGAACATCGGTGGATTTAAACAGGTACAATTTCAATGGCCAAAATAAGGGGTAGCAGGAGCCCAAACTGCCAAGTGGCATCCCCAAGAGGAAGTGACCGCTGAAAACCCCTTGCAGTCTACAACTGCATGTCCAGCACAGTGGGCTGCTGCTCATCTCTAGGTCAGCTCATCCCATGTCCTTTTGCTCTGTTAAATAAGTCTATTCTTCACTCTGCCTCTCTTTCTCAGCTGAATTCCTTCCTTCAAGGAGACCATATCTGAGGTGGACCTCTCTACTCAACACTGTAATCTCTATATATGTGTCCATGGTCACTTTTGAATGGCGCTTGTCAAGACATTAATATAATACTCACAGTATTCAAATGACAGGTCACTGTGCAAACAAATAAAGAACAGACAGTACATGAAGAAATATTCAAATTCCATCTTTCTTGACACCAACTTTCCAATCCCCCCCCACAATTAGGGTATTTATTCATTGTTACTGCTGATTGTTAAAAATGAATATTATCTGTATTTCATGTCAAGTTAATTTGTCTTCCACATTCCTGCACGATTTTTACATATTTACTGTATTTATTTATTTTTTTAATTTATTTGAGAGAAAGAATGAAACAGAGAGAGAAAGGGTACACCAGAGCCTTTAGCCACTACAAACAAATTTCAGATGTGTGTGTCCCCCTTATGCGCATGTGAGATTATGTGCTTGCGTCTCTGTGCGTCTGGCTTAGGTGGGATCCAGAGATTTGCACAGGAGTCCTTAGGCTTTGCAGGCAAGCACCTTAACTGCTAAGCCATCTCTCTAGCCCTGTAATTGGTTTTGATTCTCACCCTTTCTTTCCTGGATTTCCCATTCATGACAAGTTTGATTAACTACTTGTTCAGTAAAAATATGCCTGATGCTTTTGTTTTCAAGTAAGATAGCGAGCCGAGCAAATACACGTAGATACACTGGATGTTGTCTTCTTTGCATAGGCTTGTGCAATGAGAGGAAACTTCCAGTGCTCACTAGTCACAATGCAATGACTCAAGGGTTGTGGGAACTACTGTTTGCTGCTTAAGAAGATAGCCATGTACTATTTTCATCTCCCCTAAAACTCCAGAGCTACATTAGACTCTGTAGGGCCATAGTCAGCTATAGACCTGATGCACACCATCCTGCCCTATGTTGCCACCTGCCCTCCTCCTTATCTGTTTTGTCACCACACATTTTGGGAAATCTTGCCAATTCCAAGGTTCCTAATATCACATTGATTTTATTTTGATTAGGTCATTCAGATTTGGAACCTGGCATGTCAGAAGATGTCTGTCTTCTCAGTGTCCCAGAGGCTGAAGCAGGGGGATATGTTTGAAACCAGACTGGCCTACAAAGGGAGACCTAACTCAAAAAAAAAAAAAAAAAATAGAATTGGTTTCTGATGTTTAAACCAAGGCTTCCTACCCTGCTGTCTGCACTGAAGGGGCTAAATTCACAACATGAAGTTGTTTTCTTCGTGGTTGTTTTAACCTCCGAGCAAGCCACAATTTTCACACACTGCCAGGAAATAAACATCTGGTGCACACATTCCCCAATGACCTAATGGCAAGTCCTCACACTTAGAGCCAGGCTCTTCAAAGAATTTGTGGGGTTTTCTTCAGAGATTTCTCTAGAGGCTCCCTTCTACACCTATCCTGCGTCAGCAAGAGGACTAAAGGCAGCCCACAGTGAGCCCCTCCATTTCTTCCCAGCACCACCAACTACAGCCTTCTTGCTTGTGAGACCTCAGCACTCAGTAACAGTAATGACAATTTCCCCTCTCTATTGTTTGATTCTGCTGACTGCTTTGTTGATGGTTTCAAAAGTGAGAAATTGATTTCTCCATCTCATTGGATTTCACATTTCAGCCATGTAGGTGTGCTGTGTGGAGTTATGTGAAGTAACAAAAACAGGAGTGGTCCAGCTACGTTAATGCCGAGAAATGGATCTGAATGTTTTGTTCACTCAGCATGACTCTATGAGTGTGACAGTCCGTTTTCAGGTGTTGGTGGTGAAAACATGTGTAAAGGGTAATGTACACATTGGGACAAAGCCTCACTTTTATCTTTAATTGAGGGGGTGGCGTGTACTGTACTTAAGAATGACCAGCCAGTTTCTTGTAACTTGCACAATGCTCACTTCTTGGTATGAATTTTGTCTCACATGTCTCCATTCTGACCTTAAGAAACCAATCAACCAATTCCTTGTCTAAGAGCCTTTGAAGGTAAGATGGAGCGTTAACAGCAACTGCACAAATTCCCCTCAGCATGTCCCCTTAGCATTGTCTGTGAGATTCTTTCCTGTATGTTCACATCATAGAAGCTTTCTTCACTTGCGGAGACTTCCCGTGCTGCTTGCATAGAGAGAGAGAGAGAAAGGAATCTCTTCCCATCGCCTCAGATCAAGTTCCTTTTACTTGGATTTGGATTTCATTTGAATGCAGTGGCAAGGTGTAGTGTTTCCTGCTTTTGCTATTAATTGGATCATTCCATGTGCTTAAGCCATTCATGAGCTAATTCATGAGTAGATGCACACTCTGAATTATCCTCCTTGATTTCTTACTAGCCTTTTTCCTATCTTTAGTTAAAAACAAAGGAAAAAGGTCTCAATTAATAAGCAGATTTCTACTTTCATAGCAAAAATTTACTTACTTCCCATATCAATCTAAGGAAAGGGAAAGAAGAGGAAGCAGCAGAGAAAGGAAAACTCAAGGTTAGTGTTTCTGTAAACCAGGAAGCTTCCTGGTGTGACAAATCGCAGTTGTCTTGGTGATAGCTCAGGTAATAAACGTCATATGAATGCCAAGAGATTCAAATCTCAAAGTATTTTTTCAACTGATTCTGACAGCTTTTGAAAATATTTATAAATGATGAAGTTATGCCATTTTTAAGATAATTGTGTTCTTAGCTTCATATCACTTACACTCCCTGATTCACATTTCTCTCAAACAGATCATATAATTCTTCAGAATGTGTTTCAGAGGAACTTTTTTAATTGTCTCTCTGATTTATGAGAACAGGCAATTTATAAAACAATCTCAAAAAGTCACAACCATTATAGCAATAATCCTAAATAAGTTGCTGAAACAAATTCTCTCGCCTGATGCTATAGAAAGAAAGGATGTATCCCATTCCTGTTCATCAGAAAGGATCATAGCTAACACCCTCACAACAAAAGGGAATTTGGCAAGAAGACTGTGAAACAAATTTAATTTGCCATAGCTTTATATGATATGACTTTAAGAAAAGGCCACAGGAAGAAGCCTCTTACTTCCCATCGTTCATTGAAGCAGGTTGTAAGATGCTCAGGAGATGCTGATTTTCAGAGGAGGGATGCTAAAAAGAGTCCAAGTATGCAGGCTTTGCTGAGTTTCCTAGTTCATTGCTCCTAGTTAACACTCCCTTGTCCTATCATGTTTTTCTAAGACTTTCCAGTCTCCATCAAGCGTAGTTGTAAAAATATGTTAGGTTGCTCATTTATTGAAACCTTCATGTCCTTATGATGGAAGATCTGTTGTCACATAAAGCCTATATAGTGTATTGTTCATCAAATTTTCAGGGACCCCAGTGGAGGAGAATCTAGGAGGGCAAAAAGAAAAATATTTCTCCTTCTCTTACTTCTTCATTCTTTTATTCTCCTTCAATGATAAATTCCATGATTATTAAGAAGTCAGATTTATTGGGGTCGGCTTTGTGCCTCTGATAGCAGAGTTGGTGGGTGAGGCGGTGATGAAGGAGGATAATTTGTGGAGTCAGGCGGGAATGGTGGGAACGTTTCTTGGAAGACAGGACATGGAGACTGAGTGATCTTCCCAACTTTCTCACATTTCACTCATTATAAAGTAACCAGGGGGGCTAGAGAGATGGCTTAGCAGTTAAGCGCTTGCCTGTGAAGCCTAAGGACCCCCCGGTTCGAGGCTCAATTCCCCAGGACCCATGTTAGCCAGATGCACAAGGGGGCGCACGTGTCTGGAGTTCGTTTGCAGTGGCTCGAAGCCCTGGTGCGTCCATTCTCTCTCTCTCTCTCTCTCTGCCTCTTTCTCTCTCTCTGTTGCTCTCAAATAAATAAATAAAATTAAAAAATAAAAAATAAATAAATAAAATAAAGTAACCAGGGGAGCATGTACCAGGGACACTGGAGATTCTTCCAAATTCTGTCATGACTATGGATATTCTAGAGAGCCAGAAACTTATCCACTGGAACAGACAATAACTACCAGATGGTTCCAATCACTGCTTGGAAAGGACATGCTTATAAAAACAGGATGGGCCCTGGGTACCATAGCATCTCTGCTAAACTGGCTATTACATTCACTTGTTAAGTACTCAGTCATCCTAACCTGGATTTTAAGCACTAAATCCTCTTTATCATGGTACAGCTTTAAAAGTTATATTTAAAGAGTTGGGAAGATGACTCAAGGTATCAAGTACTTGATTTGCAAACAGGAAGACCTGAGTTTGGATATCCAGAAGACACAGAGGCACAGATCTGTGATTTCAGGAATGGGAAGGCAGGGACAGTATGGTCTCTGGAATTTTCTGGCCACCTTATCCAGATGAACTGTTGAGTTTCAAGTTTAGTGAAAGGCCCTGTCTCCTAATAAATCAAATATATATATATATATATATATATATATATATATATATATATATATATAATGAATGGAGATAATGTACACAGATGAAAAAATGCTTTCCTAGTCAAGCAATAATATGTTTCCTAGTGAGTTGCTAGTCATGAAAACTTCTGAGGTCACCAAAACTATGTAGGCTATTACCAAGTTCTTGACTACTTACTAGAAATGAAAGATAAGACCCTAATGGTGAAGACACGTCCCCTTTTTGGTACAGGACTTCAGGTGGAAGCCTCCTTCCTACTCGCTAGTGTTCATAGTGCTACAAGGTACTATGCAGGCTGCTGTTAGAGAAAAATCATAACCAATGTCACCCAGAACTGAATCCTGTATTCTCCAATACGGACCCACCATGCAAGATAGCCCTTGGGTATAATAGTAGCATGGCAGTTATGAAGGTTACCAGCAGCTTTATTATTGGATTTGAGGCCCACTCCACAGGAGGGAAGTCATGCCTGGTCTAAATCCCATGGCTGATGAAAATGTAGGCCTTAGGGAAGAATCTAGTATTATAGGATTGCTAAACAGACATATTATTTATTTGTCTTTATTCCTGCAGACCAGTTCTAATCTTCCCTCAGCCAGAATAGAAAATCAGTTGAGGGGGTGTGTAATAGGAGGTGCTCCATGCAGAGAATCATAACTTGATACTTGTTAAGTGCTGAGTATAAGTTATTAATGAATGTTCATTCTTTAACTGTGTGTGTGTGTGTGTGTGTGTGTGTGTGTGTGTGTGTGTGTGTGTGTTCCTCTGCAGTGCTCAGGGAATATCACAGAAGATGGGACATAGAGAATGTAAGATCTGGAGGATGTAGGGGAGGAGGAATGCTGTGGGACCCTGGCATCTAGAGATGATGAGGCCATTGTACTCATGAACTCGCACCAAATGTGGATAATTGCACAAGAACTGCCCACGATGGGGTTGGTCAACATTCTGTTATAGATGAGGAGGAAGCTTGAGAGGCCACTCCCTCTCTATGAGCTAATGACAACTAAATGCTGCCAGGGGAGAAGGAGTCATTCTTTTTCAATGAACAGCCATTGGGAAATGGTGAGAGAGTATACAAGAAGACTGACGGGATAAGGGAGGCTAACTTGGGGTACACATGGCCAAAGTATATTGTACATGTGTAGCGGTTTGAATGCAAAGTGTTCCTCTTAGACACATGTGTTTGACCATCTCATTCTCAGTTGCCAGTGCTCTCTGTGAATGTTGTGGCACGTTCATAAGGTGTAGACTTACTACAAACTTGTGTCATGAGGGGCAGGCCTTGAAGTGTGAGAACCAGGTCACATGTCCTGTTCTCTTTCTACGTTTGTTCTCCCTGAAGATGTGGCAATGCTGGTGTCACCAGCTCCCTACCCCTGCCATGCTTCCCTATCATGAAACCTCCCCTTGACACCATAGGCTCAACTGAATCTTTTTACTTCCATATGTTTCTTCTGATCTGGTAATCTGTGCTAGAAATGAGAAAGTAACTGTTAAAATATGTGTTAGGACAAATGCGGAAAATGAAAAGAGAGGAAAGCTTCTGCTCACTAGCTGAGAAAAAGCGTTACTCTGGAGAGCCTGGGAAGGACCCTGGCAAAGGTAGATCAGAAGCAACTTCCATTACTAACTACTCACTTCCATTTCTTACGGGGGGTGGTGAGGTCATTAGAATTCCTTGGTTGCAGGGCATTCTGTCTCTCCTCTGGCTTGGACCATTTCAGGGAAATGATAATTAGACAGGGGATTTGGGCTATTTCAGGGGAAGGACAATTCATTTGTAATTGAGATAGGTGGCCTGGTTTACTTCTGGGAAACAGAGATTAATAATTTTAAAATCACAATCAGAATTAAAACCTGGAGACATTCTAGTTCTAACAGTATGACAATAAAAAAAAATATACTTGAAACAAAAGTAAGATGGAGAGTGATTAAGCTACCTGGCATCAACCTCTGATGTTCACAGGTCACATACATACATGCATGCATGCACACACCTGAGCACTCACACACATATAATCACTCAGACATACAATCATGCATACCATATGTAAATGCACATGAAAAAAAATGTATCAAGTACCTGCTTAATAAAAATTTCAAATAAACATATATAAGGTATATGTATATACATATATCTCCACAAGGGTGCATTTATTGTAGTATTGATATGAACTAATCAAAATATGTATGAAAAAGACAGGGTAAAGTGGTGTGTGTAGGGATCCCTACTTGAAATTTTGTCAGGTATAAGTAAGAGGGTAGGAAAGCTATTTGAAAGTAAGAAATGGTGTTCTTTTATCTGGAAAAGGAGACTCACACTCTTTGGGGTACTCATTCTTTCTGTAAAAGCATTTGGATGAGACTTTCAGTTATGCAAATGAGACACAAAGATGACTACAGACATGAAGACACCAACGAAGCAACAGTTCAGACCTTCAGAGCACTGACCTATGAGAGGACTCACAACCCCAGGGCCTCTGGTTCCTGCTGAACTTCCCAAAAGCAGCTCTTTCTCTATGCAGTGAACAATGAGAAACTTGCATTTTACATGGTGGTAAAATATACAAACTTGCATCTTTGTCACAAAACATTTTCCCATCACACAAAGATCTTTGACAATATACCTCAAGCCTAACGAGGTTTCGTTGAGCAGCTGTCAGATTGTCATATTGCATCTTAGCAAGGATGTTGTCCAGTTGGGAGAGCCAGAAGCTTTGCCCTTAGAATCTGAACATCTTTTCATCTGCTTTTAGCATGAATCTCCGTATCCTGGATTTTTAATCTACTGACCCCTCACCTTGCTTCTGACTATGAAGCCCGACTTTTCCATATTGCATTCAGAACGAGGCCCAGTCCTGTACAGAAGTCTCATTTACCAGACTGCAAAGCTACCAGACTCAGATTTGTTTTCACATTCTTGTGGCTCAGCGATGCCATTGTTTGACAGTAAAAGTATGCTTTTGTTGGAATAGTTTGTTTTGGGGGCGGGGGAGAGTCAGAAGTGGCCTAGAAATTACAGAAAGGGCACACAAAGAAAATCTTCACCTTACACTGTTTCTCACACCGTAATGGCCAGAACTAGACCTGCTCTGTCAGCCATGCAGCTTGCCAATCACTGAAATGAGTTTTGTAACAGAAAAGGTTTATTTCCAACAAGGTCAAGCTTGAGGAAACAAAGTAGATCGCCAATATGCCTCCCTAACAATAGGATTTAGAGGTGTTTATGAGAGAAAGAGTAGGGTGGCATGAGGAAGGAGAAGGGGATTATAAGTAAAGAAAGTCCAATAGTTGGTGGTCTGGGCATGTGTGATGAAACTTCACAGCTGTTCACAGAGCATATGTTTGGGAAATGGCAGTGCTAGTTGGATCTGAGGAGCTTTAACCCCTGATGTCTAAAACCTCACCCATTAGACATTAGAAGGTGAGTGGTACCAACTGATTTGAGGTACTCCCGTGTTTCCACAGGACAACTTGGGCAACCATTAAGTAGCATCATGACTTACATGCCACGGGTGCTTCAGCAAGTCTCAGGGGAGTATGCTGCTGAGATATATGACCTTGAAAACTGGTGATAAAAGCATGAGCTAAAAGCAAGTGTGCTTGTTCAGACTTCACTTGGATTGGGGTTCATAACATCCAACCAGGAATGTGCTAGCATTGCCATGACCCGTTGAAATAGTCCAGAAACTACCAGGGATGGCTGCCTGGTTGCACAGGATTGAACTGTGGCTTTTATAGGTACCCTACCAATAAGGGATCCGGTGTTGGAAGAAAGACCAAAAGAGAGACATGGACTTTGAAGGCTTTGTAGAGAGCAGGGGCAAACTGACCACTCACAGAGATGGAGAGGCAAAATGGGTGATTACGAGGAATGAATTTGAGTCTGAACTCTAGAATCCTTTTTGATGTGTTCCTTTTTTGTTTTTCATGTGTAGTGTTTATGTACATGTGTATGTGTGTTTATATTGTGTGGGTGTATATGTACATAGGAATGCACTTACATGGGTCTGTGCATGTGGAGGCCATAGACTAAGGCTGAGTGTCTTCCTCATTTGTTCACCACCTTTTTTTTCTTTTTAACATTATGTATTAAAATTTTTATGCACATATAAAATGTATTTTTATTAGTTATGTACACAGTGTATATACAGTCATGTGGATACCATCTTTAGCCTCCCTCTTGTCCTCCCCTCTCCATAGGGATCCTCCTCATTGGGGAAGATGGGTCATGTGGGGTTAGCCATCAGTTATGGGTAAGAGGCAGTGTCTCTGTGCATGATGACCCAACGTGTAGCTCTAACATTCCTTCTTCCCCCTCTTCTGCAAATTTCCCTGAGCCATGTTGGCTTCATTTTAGGTCTGCTTCAGTGATGAGGTCTTGGGAGCCTCTGTGTCTCTGGATCTCTGGTTTGGTAGGAGCTGAGTGCTCTCTGTGTCTATATTCTTCACGCTTGTGCTGGTGCCAGATTCACCAGGAAAGCCGCACTCTTGCTCTTTTACCCAGTTACTCTTAGTTTCAGCTGGAGCCCTGTTGAGGTTTGATGGGCTGGTTCTGTCCTTAGGATCTGCATCCATCAAAAAGAGAAGCAAATTCTCCAATGGAGAGTGAAGTTAGCCCCAGCTAAATGGGATAACCATTGTTATTTTAGAGACAATTTAATAGGTGTAGGCCCTCTTGTAGGCCACAGTTGACAGGAGCTTAATAATGGAGACTGAGCTCATTTTTGGATATGGTTCTGACTTATTTCCCAGCTCCAGCTATGGGTTCTGTTCCACTGAACAGATCAGTTAGCCAAATCAAGAGCACTTGGTTTCCCACATGCCTGTGTGCCACTATTGCACTTGTGTGAGCATTACATAATGTCACTTGCTGCTGAGTAGCTTAGACCATGAGTTGCTTAGACAGATGTTGGTCATTTTCCACCAGTTGCTCATGTAGCACCTTCTGGCACTAGACAAGCTAACTGTCTGAGGATTGACTCTCTTCCAGACTCTAGCCAGATAACTTCATGTTCTGTACCAACAGCATATGGTGTCTTCAGCAGTAAAGTTTTACTCATAACCTTTGGTGGGTCATCAAGCATTTAGTGGTTCATCAAGTTCTGTGACAGAAATCTGTCTTCTTTTGGGAAAACTTGTAGGCCTCTCTGATCAATAGCTCATTGTGGATGTTAGCCATATGCTGGTACTGGGAGTTACAGGTCAACGCCAAAGAAAAGAAGGAAGAAAAACATAAGCAATATAAAAGAGATATAATATATAATATAATATATTATACAATATATAGTATAAAAGAGATAGAGAGAAGAGAGAAAATAGGGAGATAAAGAGAAACAAACAGGAGAAGATTAAGGTTAGTCTTCATCATACCCTCTCCGGGGACCTGTGATTCATGTATTCCCTCTAAGGACCTGATGAAGTTTCAACCACTTAGTCTATCTTTTAGGATGTAGCATTTTATGCTACCATTGCCACTTGGGTCCAGTTTTGTGTCCCCTGAGCCCCCACCCTTACCCTCCCCTCCTGCCCCACCCACCTTATTGTTAGTCCTGGAGGTGCTTATGAGGTATGCCTGCATCTCGGGTAGATTCACTTTAGGAACCACAGATGAGTGAGACTATGCAATGATTATCTTTCTGTGGTTGGGTGAGTTCACTGAGAGTGATCTCCTCCAGGTTCTACCATTTTTCTTCAGTTTTCATGGTGTCATTTTTCCTTATTGCTATGTAGAATTCCATCATATAGATATGGATAACCACCTTACTTTTTGTGACAGGGTTTCTCTCTGAATCTGGAATTCACCAATCCCGATAAACTTAGCTCACCAGAAAGGCTGAGGGATCCTCCTGTCTCTGCTTCTCCAGTGCTAGAATCACAGGTGTGCTCCTCTACAGCTTTCACGTGAATGCTTGCGATCAAAACCCAGGTCCTTTTGCTTGTATAAGTACTTTACCAAATGAGATATCTCCATAACTCTTGGGCTGGAGAGATGGCTTAGCAGTTAAGGTGCTTGCCTGCACAGCCTGTGGACACAGGTTCAATTCCCTAGTACCTATGTAAGCTAGATGCACAAGGTGGCACATGTGTCTGGAATTCATTTGCAGTGAATAGAGGCCCTGGTGTACCTATTCCCTCCCTCCCTCTCTCTTTCTCTCTCTCTCTCTCTCATACAAATAAATAAATATTTAAAAAACATTCTTGGTTATACTTTTCTTCTCATAATCCTGAAGTTTTCATAAAGCTTTTTAGGAAATGGTATACTTCTTATACTTAAGTAGGCAGAAGTGATCAAAAGGATCTCTTAAACATTTGGCATGGACCAAGAGAGTCTGGAACAGTGCCTAGCTGCAGACATGGGCTGGAAGTACCTGTTGTAGACATCACCTAGCCTCTTCAGGCTGCAGCTATGAGGCACGGTCACAGTGGTTAGACAAGAAGCTGAAGAGAAGGCACAAGGGCCCTTACACTCAGCACACCATGTATCTGGTAGATTTTAAACTGAAAATTAGGAGACTTGAGTTGTAGTTTATATTCTAAAATTCAAGGTAGCACATTTTCACTTACTAGCTAATGAAAATGCCACAAGCACTACAAAATTCTCAATCATCCTCTCTTGGTGCCACATAAACAGTGCTCTCTGTATTGAGAAGGAGAGGTCAGGGCCAGCTTGTCCAGAACCAGGCTTTGAGATGGATCTCATGACTGGGAACACAGGGCAAGTGTGATACTGCCAGTGTGAGACACGGTCATAAGACAGGGGCAGATGGGACAAGATGTGGCGCTGCAGGCTGCAAACACTTAGGAACACTCCAGCCTGTCAACACCATCGTTAGCTGCCGCCAGAACTGCAGGTCAAAAGCAGCACCACAAATAATGCAAACCTGCCTTGTGTTTCAGCTTCAGTTTTGAGATCTTTAACAGAAGAATTTCCAATTTAAACATCTGAAGTCTCAAGTCACAGTAGGTTACTAATTGAACCCAGGAAGAAAAGACAAGGTTAATTTCTACTATAACTCTAGAACGCAAAGTAAAGAAAAATGTACCAATATCTCTCTTTAAAGGTTTCTGACATTTGTTCTAGTAATGTGGTCTGTATTACTGGAATCAATCCTCTGAGAGCTACTAAATAATATATTTTTAAAATTTTAGGTGTTCCCAAGTACTGAGGATGTGTGGAAAGAATTGTCAGCATTAAATCAAGAGGAAGCAGGGATGTGGAGCACTTTGGGAGGCCCGTTTTGCCTCAGAGCATTTATCTACTAGGGAACACTGGATCTCTCCTCTAGAGGGTATGGTAGCTGTGGGCAGAGGGGAAGCTAAGGCCTTCTAGGTCTGGAGTCCCAGAAAGGAATGTACAGCTCAGAGCCATCTTGATTATGTAAGGGTGAGCTAAAAATAAACCAAACTCCAGCCCCAAACTCTCAGAACCTTCTAGAGATGTTGCCTTCATTCCAAGTGTGTTTTGATTAGGGAAAGCTATCTTTGAGAAGTTGAAAATGAAAGCTGGTCTTTCTGCAGAGAAGAAACCAAAGTCCCATACTTAGGTCATTAAAAATAAAAGAAGAAGATGCTGGAGAGATGGCTTAGTGGTTAAGTGTTTGCCTGTGAAGCCTAAGGACCCCGGTAGTAGGCTCAATTCCCCAGTACCCACTTAAGCCAGATGCACAAGGTGACACATTCATCTGGAGTTTGTTTGCAATGGCTGGAGGCCCTGATGCACCCATTCTATTGCTCTCTCTCTGTCTTTCACTATCAAATAAATAAATATTTTAAAAAATAATAAAATAAAATAATAAAAAATGCAAGAAGAAGAAAGGAAAGCAAGCAAATAGGACCCACATTGCTAAACTACCAAAGCCAAAATTCAATGACACACCCTCCTTTCCCCTAGACCCTTAGATCCTGAATATAAAGTGAGCAGCCCTCTTGGCATCTTATGTATAAATGGTTCTCCCTCTTAGGATTCAGAGAGAGAACACTCTAAAAAGTTTCCAAAGAACATGATGCAACTCATAAGAGAAAAGGAAACTGTGGGCAGATATATCAAAAGTAAAATCAGGGCTTAGCAATTAAGGCACTTGTTTGTGAAGCCTAAGGATTCAGGTTCAACTCTCCAGGTCCCACATAAGCCAAATGCACAAGGTGGCTCAAGTGTCTAAAGTTTGATTGCAGTGGCTGGGCTAGAGGCCCTGGCATGCCAATTCCCTCTCTCTCTCTCTCTCTCTCTCTCTCTCTCTCTCTCTCTCTCTCTCTCTCTCTCATTAAAAAAAGAAAAACTAATGCACCAATGGACCTATCAGCACTTCTTACATCACAATTACCACTTAGAGAGCATAGATTATGAAAATAGACTTTACCATGGAATAAAGGGGAAAGACTAATTTTCAGTATCTGCCAAAAGGAGGAAACTATAAAAGTAATTTAGCGTACTAATAAAAGTGCCAAATAGAAATACAGGAAATGAAGATTAGATTACAATCTTTGAAATACAATAACTGAAAAGATGGATTTAAAAGGAAATAGGGCATAGTGAGAGCAAATAAATGAGCTGGAAAATAAGTCTGAGGAAATTGTACAGAAATCAGAGTAGAGATACAAAAAGAAACAGAGGGTCTAACAGATAACTAAGCCAATGCGAATATATGTGTGTATATCTGGGGTTACAAACACACACACACACACACACACACACACACACACACACACACACACACATACCAGGCTATAGTTCTAAAGGAAAGGCTGTAATGGATGAAGATGATGGCAGAGAGATTCCCACAGACAGTCAAAGATATTCATAATCCCAATGAACTCCATGCCAAGACAGCAGGATCACAAGTTTGATGCCAGTCTGCTGTACCTGACGAGTCTGAGGTCAACCTGGTCTACATAGTAAGACCCTTTCCAAGAAGAACAAATCTCCAACTCTGGGACCATGAGAAAGTGTGTGTGTTTTTAGTTCCCCAGTTGTGATATTTTGTTGGACAATAAGTTTATTTTCTGTGTGTAAGCCCCCTAGCCTGGGATATTTTGTTAGAAAATAGATGCTAATATAGAAGTTCCCTAATCTCTGATATTTATTTTTAAAAATGTCTGTATGTCTACACCCTCGTTGTGATATTTTGTTAGGGCAGCATTCTTCAACTTGCACATGAGTTTTAGGTCAGCCAGGGCAAGAGTGAGACCTTACCTTTTTTTTTTTTTCTTTAAAGAGGTTTTCTTATAAATTTACTTGCAGAAAACAAAAAGGGACCACAGTGCTCCGTTCTTTTTGAAACAGCTTTGCTAATACAAGCATATCCACCAGAAAGGGTGGGATTTGGGGAGGTATCCTAGTGATCTGTTCACATGGTCACATGTCTTTGTAAAACTTACCAGCCTTATGGCATCATAATGTATTCAGATCGGTACACTGCACTTCTCTTCTGTCGGTTGGATTTCACAGGAGTGGCCATGACTTTTGGAGGAGGGAATTGTGACATATCTGTTGGGGAAAACATCTATTTGTGTTTTAGTAGAATTTAGTTTTTAGTCCCCAGTCACATCTGAGCATTATTAAGCTATTGTTGGCCTTCTGGAGCTATAGTTTGAATCGAGATATGACTGTTAGTATCGTAACTTGAAAGTGAGACATATGTAGATGTTGAAAGAGAAAGAAGTGTAAAATGTTTGAACTATAAGCTACACTGTAGGAATGTTTTCTTAACCGTTTCATACAGCCATAAGAAGAAGACTCTGATGTCACAACATGTAGGAAAAAGAAAAGTTGTGTTATGTCAAGAGTACATTTAGGGCTGGAGAGATGGCTTAGCGGTTAAGCGCTTGCCTGTGAAGCCTAAGGACCCCGGTTCGAGGCTCGGTTCCCCAGGTCCCATGTTAGCCAGATGCACAAGGGGGCGCACGCGTCTGGAGTTCGTTTGCAGTGGCTGGAAGCCCTGGCGTGCCCATTCTCTCTCTCTTCCTCTATCTGTCTTTCTCTCTGTGTCTGTCACTCTCAAATAAATAAATAAAAAATTTAAAAAAAAAAAGTGTACATTTATAGGGGTGGAAAAATGGCCCAGTGGTCAAAGGCATTTGCTGGCCAAGACTGATGGCTCAGGTTTGACTTCACACTCACATAAAGCCAGATGCACAAAGTGGCTCAAGCACCTGGAATTCATTTACAGCAGCAGGAGGCCCTGGCATGCCCATACTCTCTCTTTCTCAAATAAATAAATAAAAGTATTTTTTAAAGAACATATTTATGGTTGGGTGATGTGGCACATACCTTTATTCTCAGCACTTGGGAGCCTGAGGTAGAAGGATTGTGGTAAGTTTCAGGTCAGTGTGAGCTAGAGAGTGAGTTCCAAGTCAGCCTGGGTTAGAGTGAGACCCTGCCTTAAGGTCTTCAACCTCCCTTCTGCCAAAAGAATATATTTAGAAACAGCATACAAAACTGTGAAAACATCATGCATTTCTTTTCCTGATAGAAACTGCAGTGGGATGCCTCCTAATCCTCATCCATGAGTCCCATGCATTGCACATAGTTACTGCATTTCTAAGAGTTCATGTAGGCAAGAAACTTGGCAAAAGATGCCCACACTGGAGAATTATCATACTATGTCATGGCACACTCATTATAGAAGTTGAGGAGGAAATATGTCTCCAAGCAGTGATAAAAGCATGATTGTTTAATGACATTTCAGGAAAAGCTAATGGCTTTTAGACTATGTAGAGACAACATTTGTCTTTTAAAAGCTTACATATGGCATGATCATCATTCCAGATACTCATAAGTCTGAAGCAATAAAATCACTGGAGCTCCAGAGTCCAAGACTGAGCAACATCGTGGGATCCTGACCAAAAAAATAAATAAATAAATAGGGCTTATGAGATGGTCTAGGGGTTAAGGCGCTTACCTGCGAAGCCTAAGAACACATGCTCAAATCTCCAGGTCCCATGAAGACAGATGCACAATGATGCAAGCACGCAATGTCACATATATGCCACAAGAGGGCACCTGTGTCTGGTTTGTTCACAGTAGGCTGGAGGTCCTGATGTGCCCATTCTCTCTCTCTCCCAAACATATATAAATAAATCTTTGTTATATGGGAAAATAATGGGATACTATTCAGCAAAAACAAATATTGCTGACAACACTGTGTGGTGTCTGATGCCTGTAATGTCAGCACTGGAGAAGCTGAGGTGGGAAGATTGGCATGAGCTCAAGGCCTGCTGGGGCTACAGGGTGAGATCTCA
Source organism: Jaculus jaculus (assembly GCF_020740685.1). Taxonomy (NCBI): domain Eukaryota; kingdom Metazoa; phylum Chordata; class Mammalia; order Rodentia; family Dipodidae; genus Jaculus; species Jaculus jaculus. The sequence continues at coordinate 27,618,183 of NC_059113.1, forward strand.
TCTGAAATAATTCTCCCCTAAAAAGTCACCCTATTGGTGTGTTTGGCTATTAATTGCTGAGGTGATGTTTTGTTTTGTTTTTTTTTCCTGGATTTTATAATAGAACTTAATATATAAATTCAGAATTTGTGATTTCTTTTACTATCAATAGCTATTTGCTTCTGCCCCAGATTTTGCATGAATAACAGAGCTTGGCTTGGTTTCATTTTGTTTTTTGAAACAAGGTCTTGCTAGGTAGTCCAGGCTGACCTCAAAGTCCTATTCCTCCTGATTCAGCCTCCTAAGATATAGCTTCCCAGATTGTAAAACCTTCAGACCTCCAAAACACCAGATCTGTACTAATTATGTCATTAGATACTTGTCTGTGGATTTTTCTAACACTCCTGCAGCTCTCAGCTCTGTCTTGCTAAACATAGACACTCCTCTTCTGTGGCTTCCTTTTGTCATAGCTTACAAAGGGATGGTGTGTGAAATGAATGCTGCTCAGCGCTTAGCCCACACATATATGCAGAATTCCCATGTTGGTGCAAAGCACCATCTTCCACATTCGCTCTCCAGGCTATGACCTTCAGCTATGTATCTTTTAGCAATGTACTTGTAAATTCTTGGTAATTTCAACCTAGTTGGTCTTTGACCTCAGACTGGCATTTTGATAGCTCAACCACAGTCTTACTATTTCCCAGTAAAAACTGTTTCCTAGTCTCACATGGTTATGCTTTTATTAAAGCTCACTTTTTGCTTCAATGTCATCACTTTCAGTTTTTAATGATAGTCTATCATTTTCCAATTATTTTGTTATCCTTATCAAGTTATTTGATGGCATTAATCCCAAGACTCCACTTAAAGACTGAGAGTTTGAAATCGGAAAAAAAAAAAAAAAAAAAATTAGTTTTTACCTGCCAACCAAGCACAGTTTAACATACTTTTCTCTGCATGCTTGGAATATTTCCATGGATGAGAAATATATTCTACCACCTACTAGGTCTGCTCATTTGAAAATCACAGAAAATGATCACGATCATTTGGTAATGAAGTTTGTCTACTATGGATTTAATCAAATGGTCAAGAAACCTGGAATCTGCATTCCTTGACTACTTTCTAAGTACTATGGACCTGAGCCTGTGTTATGCCCTGTATTAATGTGCTTTCTGTTACCATAATAAAATGTCTGAGATAGGCTGTCTAAAGAAATGTGTTTAACCTTAAGTACCGGAGGTTCAAAGGCATGAAACTGATACCAACTCAGCTCTAGTAAGAACCTAGTGGCAGAGGGCAAGACTGTATGGAAGAGGGAGAGGTCAGGTCACCAAACAGGAAAACAAATAGCCAAATCATAGCAAGTACTTTTGAGGGTATTAAAAAGATTTTGAAATGATATTTGCCTCCAAGAGGTTCTTTTCCAGTTAGAATGTGTTACACACTAAGTGAAACTATTTAAAAAGTTAAATACGGGCCTAGGGAAATGATTCAGTGCTTAAAGGCACTTGTTTGACAAGCCTGTCAACTTGGTTCCCATTCCCCAGAGTCCATGAAGCAAGATGGAAAGTGGCACATGTATCTATATTCCAACCTCTCATAAGACAACGAGAAGCAGAGCCAGAATAGTTCTAAACTCGCAGGCTAGCTGGTATGCTATTAGTTTGTAGTCACGCAGTTTGTGGGCAGAAGCAGGAGACCCTGTGTGAAAGAAGATGAAGCACAGCTACCTCAAACTTGTCCTTTGACTTCCAACTAACTATTATACCCTAAGGCAAACATTTCCCCTTATAAGCCAACTCGGCATAGTCCATAACTCTTACTGCATTTAGGACCTTGGAACTCTAACCAGAGTAGTCCATTTAACTCTCCGCATAGTACTGTAAGGCATCTCTTAGACCAAGGCTTCAAATATTTCCACACTCCTCCCACAAATCAGTTTCAAGAGGCCAAACTCACAGTCAGGTTGCTAGCAGCAACAACCCCACTCCTAGTACCAATTTTCCCTTACCTTTATGTTTCTGGGATAAAACACCCAACCAAAATCATTTCTTTGGAAGAAATGGATTATTTTGTCTTATAGTCTTGAAGGAAGCTGCATGTTACCAGACGACAGCATGGCACGAGCAGAAGGAGGACATCACTCTGTCACGGCAGGTGGCAAGCAGCAGCAGGCAAGTGAGCCAGGCTAACCCAGGAAGACTGGGAGTAATAAACCTCAAGGATTTCCACCAGTGAAACACCTCGTCCAACAAAGCTTAACCTCCAGATTTGCTACCAGCTGGGGTTCAAGCATTCAAAACATATGTGTTTACGGGGGGTGTTTAATTCAAACTACCATAGTTACTAATCATATTTTAAGTCCAAGTTCAGAAATCCTCTCCAATCAGAAGGCTTCTAAGCTTGTCAGAATGAATGGTTCTGTTCTCTGCAGGTTGTTCACTGCTGCACTTCTCTTGAAGTGCGTGCTGAATGCAAGGGCTGGAACACGGGGCGTTCCTCTTCCAAGCTCACTGAATGCATATGTTCTTCCTTAACTGTGGGCCCTGTAGATGTCTGTGCAGTAGTAAAGCAAATATGGTGGACCTTAATATTGTATAATAAGTAGACTTAGTTGCAAGTGACTAGCATAAAAACTTCAATCTCCATTCAAATGTACTAGCTTCTATAACTGAGAAATCCAAGAGTAAGCCTAGCATTATATATGTTTTAATCAATAGGCTTAAATGGCATAATTTGCCTTTTCCTTCTTTCTTTTGACTTTATTAGACAGGGTACACTCTTCATTTGAATAAATATGGGCAATTGTTCTTAGACTGTGTTTGTCCTCCAGAGGATTATTTTTATAGGTCCATCAATCATTTCATGAGTGGTTTTTGATTGCCTTGGTCCAAACCAGGGCACCACCCTTGAACCAGTCATAATTTTCTGGGAGGGCTTAAGACACCTGCCATAACTAACTTGGCATGGGCTTTTGTATGTTGAAGCCGTGAATGCAATTTCTGGAAAAAAACAATCAAGAAATATTAACCTGACCATTACTACTGGGCTTTACTTGAGGCAGGTCAGTTTCACTGGGGAAGAAGAGGAAGCTGACCAACCACAGGGCTCAGGTCAGAGTGAGACTAGAAGTGGGGGCTCCACTGTTTGCCACTTCAGAATAAAGCCAAGGACACCTGGGGCAAGTGTCAGCAGAATCACACTGAAATTGTGTAGCAGTGAGAGGCAGCTCTTAAACCGTCAGAAAATAGACTCTTAATGAGACTCCTTAATGGAATGAAAGATTGAGGATCAAAGCTCTGGGAAGGGTGGCTCTTTAGCTGCAGGAAAGACAAGTTTTCCTCCACCTACTCACATAATCTCTACTGATGAAGGACATTAGCTTGTTCATGTTAAAAATTTGGAGAAATCCGGCAAAAAGTCCAAAATGTTTGGTAAATGATACTGTTTTATTCTTTTGAAGTTTTGGAAAGTACCAATCAGATACATGTGCTTCTCATTAATCTCTAAGCGGGGGGCTGAGGGAACACTGGAAAAGCTTAAGGAACAAAGTGCCACACGAAGGCTTTGCATGACATTTAAAGCCAGACATTTTTGCCCACGTAGCTGCTCTGTAATACCCTATTGAGGTTCTATGGAATTAGAATGGTGACTATTGCTGTCTCACATGCACCAAAGCAAAAATAATCATAGTCAGCTGATTCAGAAGCCATTTCTCTGAGTTTGAATTCCAGATCCACCTAGTCTAAACAGTGCTGTGACCTTGGAAAAATATCTTAACCTCCTCAGCTTCAGATACCCAGATGCCAAATGGGTATAGATTCCTCTGAATAGGGTCAATTAAAAAAAACAAACAAAAACAAAAAACAAACAAAAAAAAAAAAAACAGGCTACCCCATGTAAAATGCAAGAATTCCACCCACTTAGTAAGCATACATAAATGTAACTGTTATTTTTAAATATCTCTGCACTAGGGCTTAATGAAAAAATATTTTGGATAATTGATCTAAAAAGTTACAAGTCTGGTGTGGAAGCACATGCCTTTAATCCCAACACTCAGGAGGCTGAAGAAGGAGGTTTCCCAGTGAGTTTGAGCCCATAATGGGCTACAGAGTAAGTTCCAGGTCAGCCTTTGGTAGAGTGAGACATTACCTTGAAAAAAAAAAAAAGCAAATAAAAACTAACCTACATGGTAATGTCATTTCAATGAGTTGAGCTTGAAATTTGGGAATGTTATTTATTTATTTAAGACAGGCAGGGTTCCTTGCAACTCTATCCTCAACCTCTGTAACCAGTTCTGTGATCTTCCTGTGTCTACCTTCTGAGCACAGGGGTAACAGGCAAGCACCACCACATCTTGTTTTATGTGGTGCTGAGGCTCAAACACAGGGCTTTGTGCATGCTAAGCAAGCACTCTACCAACTAGGCTGGATCACCCATCCCAAATCTTGGCCTTTTTAATTAAATATGAATGTTTTTAAACTTCTGTAGTATATGTTAAAACAAGGATAGTTTTCTCATTTAAATCACTTGTCGGTTTTCACACAGATTGATTATGGAGTTAATTTAGAGAGCAAACATGTCGAGTGCGTCTCTCGAAGGACACAGCTATGGAGTGTCCATCTTCCTTCATTAACTTGCTCATTGTTGATTAATTGACATGGATTGACAGACAGAATCAAACACTTACAATTGAAAAGCCATGTGTCTACACTTATAACCATATGATGGGAATTAGGTAAGCACATTTTTTTTCTATAAAAGAATGTTCTTTACAATGTTATCCAAGATTTAATTTTTGCCAATTTGGAAGAAGTGGTATTATGTAACACAAGGCCATCTTAGAACACTGCAAGCAAGTAAAAACCATTTCTTTCTTTTTTACTGCTCCTCCTCCTCCTGCTGCTGCTGTTACTGTTTCTGTTCCTCTTCCTTCTCACTCTCCCCTTTTGTTTTGAAGCAGGATCTTACTCTGTAGTTCAAGTTGGTCTGAAACACACGGTGTAGTCCAAGCTGGCTTCAAAACCATAGCTATAGCTCTGCCATATTCTCCTTAGCACTGGGGTAATAGGCTTGCTCCATCACACCCAGTCAGAAATAGTGCTTATTATATATACATTCTTTTTCTCCTTATTTATTTTTATTTTATTTATTTGCATGCAGAGAGACAGACAGAGAGAGAGAGAGAGAGAGAGAGAGAGAGATTGAGAGGAAAGACAGAGAATGGGTGCTCCAGGGTCTCTTAGCCACTGTAAACGAACTCCAGATGCATGTGCCACCTTGTGCATCTGGCTTACGTGGGTACTGTGGAATTGAACCTAGGTTCTTTGGTTTTGCAGGCAAGTGCCTTAATCATTAAGCCATCCTCTTTTTCTCTTTAAAGTAAATTCATTGGATTAATTTATGCAATAACAAGACTCACCTTTTTAGTCTATTATCTAGCAAATTTGGTAAACACAGAGTTTTGTATCTATCACCTTGATAAACATACTTCCATTACTCCCCTCAATTTCCTGGGTAATTTCATGCTCCTACCAGAAACCAGGAGAATGCTGACCTGTTTTCAATCCCTGCTGTTTCAACATTTTAGAACATATTATGAATGTAATCATAAACATAAATTTGGTTGATCCTAGATTTTCACACATTGCATTAGGCACTTGAGATTCATCTGTCTGCTTTTTTACTAGTATTCTATTTTATGCACATACTACAATTGATTATCCTCCAATTGATTCAAATTTGGATTATTGCCAATTTGGGCAATAAAGCCACTAGAAAAATCTAGGTACAGTTTATTTTTTTCTGTGAATGTATGATTCTATTCTTTAAGGTAAAGAGTTAAGAATGAATTTGCTAGATATTTTATTTTTAGTTATTTGTTTGAGAGAGAGAGAACAAGACAGACAAAAGGAAGAGAATAAATGGGTGCACCAGGGCTTCAAGCCACTGCAAACAAATTCCATATGTCATCTTATGCGTCTGGCTTATGTACATACTGGGAAATCAAATCTGGGTCCTCAGGCTTTGCAGGAAAGCTCTTTAACTACTAAACCATCTCTCCAGCCCATATAACTAGAGTTTTGAGTTTATTATTATCAAACTGTTTCCTGACATGGTTGCAACAATTGTCATCCCCAGTACAACACATGAGAGATACAGTTGCCTATGTATGTAGACATTTAGAATTGTCAGTTATTTTTCCCTTAACTACTCTGATAGGTGTTTAGTTGTAACATTTTGGCTATAATTTGCATTTTCCTGATGACTACTGAAGTTCAACTTCGCCTATGCTCCTTTGCCCACAAAGGACTTTGGTGGGGTGCCTGTATGAAAGGCTTGACCCATTTCATCAGATTGTTTGTGTTCTTGATGCTGAGTTGTGAAAAGTCTGTATGCATATTTTCAACTGTCTGTCCTTTATCAAATAGATCTTTCAAAGAGCAAATACTCTGACCTTTTTGATGGGGTGGGGGCAGGGGGAACAGGGCTTGAGACAATGTAAACAAGGCAGTCCTTGAATTCAGGGACCTCCTCCCTCAGCATGCTAAGTCATGACAGTCTGGGAGTATGCCACCACACCAGGCTTCAAGGCAGCTACTTCTAATTTTGATGGAATCTAATTCATCAGTTTCATTTGGTACTTTATGACTTCTTTTGTTTGTGTATAAATATTTGTCTCACTCAAAGAGGCTTTTTTTTTTTTTTTTGGTTTTTCGAGGTAGGGTCTCACTCTGGTCCAGGCTGACCTGGAATTAACTCTGTAGTCTCAGGGTGGCCTCGAACTCATGGCGATCCTCCTACCTCTGCCTCCCGAGAGCTGGGATTAAAGGCATGTGCCACCACACCCGGCTTTCACTCAAAGAGTTTTGCTTTCAGAAATTTTTCATTTTGGTTTTTACATCAGGCCTATGATGAATTATGAAGTATTTTTACTTTTTAAATATTGTACTAGGTAATAGTTAAAGCTCTTCATTGTGGATAAGGATATTTAAATATTCTAGGACTTTTTTTTTTTTTTCAAAAGACAAATTGTTCTCTTCTGAATTGTCTTGGAGTTTTGTCAAAAATCTTTGGGCCATACTACATATGGATGCATTTCTCGATTGTTTTTTATATTGAACCAGTATCTGTTTCATTGGCAATAATACATTGCCTTCAATAGAGTTCTAAATTAAGTCAACCAGAGTAAGTCCTATAACATCATTCTTTCTCAAAATTGTTTACTTATTATAAGTCAATGAGATTTACATGTAACCTTTAGGATTGGCTTATTGATTTCTCCAAAATAAAAGCCTCCTGGAGTTTTGGAGTTGAATTAAATCTATAAATAAATGTAGGTTTACCATAATTAAAAATAAACAAGACAGTCTTCTGTAAAAGCACTTCATTCCCTGCCTGAGGTAAAAGGTAAGACTCTATTGCTGAAGATGCCACATGTTGTTGACACAGAACATTAAGAAATCCAACTGGGGCTGGAAGGGTGGCTTAGCAGTTAAGGTGCTTGCTCACAAAGCCAAAGGACTCCAGTTTGCATCCCCGGGACCCACATAAGCCAGATGGAAAAGGTGGCACATGCATCTGGAGTTTATTTGCAATAGCTTGAGGCCCTGGTGCACCCATTCTCTCCCTCTCCCTCTCTCTCTTTCTCTGATACTCCCCCCATCATAAATAAATAAATAAATAAATATTAAAAAAATAAATCCAGCTGGAATCTGGAAGGAAGTCAGTTCTCAGATGGCCTGCTCACATAGTGTTGGAAAGCAATACCTGAACTACTAGGGGAAATGGTCAACAACATTGTATGCCATGAGTGGACACTTCTATACAAAAGCAACCAGCAAGACTATATCTAGTTGTATGTGCAATAGTGGCACACAGCCTATGTGGGTAACCAATGGCTTTCTGATTGGCTAAGAGATCTACTCAGTGGAAAAGAACGCATAGCTGGTAACGGAAACCAAGCCAGAATCCTATGGAGACCAAGACCATGGACTCCACTGAGAAGCACCCACTGGTCTTTGACCAAAAGAGAGGCTGTACCTATCAAAATTTTATTAACAATGCTTATATCGTTTAACCTATGCTGACCCCAGTCTCCACTGGAGAATCTGTTTTTCTTTTTCAACAGGCAGCAAGAACTGAAGAGATAAACCACCTCTCACACATCAGCCCCCAGGTGAAATCACAGAGGAACTGAGGTGAGCAAGACTGCTGCTTCTATGGCAAGCCTGCCAACCAGTGCTAGAATCAAGAAACAGATACTGAGGATACTCAACACATACCAAACAGAAATCCAGAATCTCCTGAGGCTCAACACTAAAGTAGGTTTAAAATGTACCCACCATGGCTAAGGGAACTTTACAGAAGAGGAGTTAGAAAGATTGTAGGAGCCACAGGTTAAGCACCACAAGAGTCATTTTCCCCATGATGCTGCTCTCACAACTCCTAACCAACAACCCCATGGTGAATACCAGCAATCCCACTGAGGAGGGTTTTTTAACAAGTTAGGCTGAGCATGAGGTCTATCAACTGATCATTTCAAAGAATCATCCTATTGTTGAATTCATTTTTCTATTTATTTGCCATTTTTAATTTCATTGATTTTGATTTTTTTTTTAAATTTATTTATTTATTTATTTGAGAGCAACAGAGAGAGAGAGAGAGAGAGAGAGGGAGGGAGGGAGAGAATGGGCGTGCCAGGGCCTCCAGCCACTGCAAACAAACTCCAGACGCGTGCACCCCTTGTGCACCTGGCTAACGTGGGTCCTGGGGAACCGAGCCTTGAACCGGGGTCCTTAGGCTTCATAGGAAAGTGCTTAACCACTAAGCCATCTCTCCAGCCCGATTTTGATATTTTTATAAATTTTTGACTATGATTTTTTAAAAAATTTTTTGGTTTATTTTTATTTACTTATTTGAGAGTGACAGACAGATAAAGAGGCAGAGAGAGAGAGAGAGAATGGGCACGCCAGGGCCTCCAGCCACTGCAGACGAATCCAGATGCGTGCACCCCCTTGTACATCTGGCTAACGTGGGACCTGGGGAATGGAGCCTCAAACCGGGGTCCTCAGGCTTCACAGGCAAGCGCATAACCACTAAGCCATCTCTCCAGCCCAACTATGATTTTTTTTTTATCCTGCTTAAATTAATTTGGCTTTCCCCCCCTCTTTTCGTAAAATAGAAATATCCCATACGTTTTCCTGGAAGCCCCGATTTTTCTTCTGCTTCATGAGATTTTATTTATTTATTTATTTTTATTTTTTGATTTTCTGAGGTATGGTCTCATTCTAGCCCAGGCTGACCTGTAATTTACATTGTATTCTCAGGGTGGCCTTGAACTCACAGCGACCTTCCCATCTCAGCCTCCTGAGTGCTGGGATTAAAAGTGTGCACCACCATGCCTGGCAATGCTTCACAAGGTTTCATCTTCACTCTCTATTATTTTGTAATTTCTTCTGAGATCATTTTTTGAACCATGTGTCATGTGTGGATGTGTTGCTTAATCCTCACATATCCTGAAATTTCCCAGGAATCTTTCTGAAGATCAATTCTATTTCCACCACAGTCTGAGAGCAAACACGGAAGGAGTTCCATTCCTTCAAATGTATGTGCTGCTCAGTTCTGATGTGGTCTGTCTCTGCAAATGTCCCATGTATACTTCAGGAACATGCACCATTGTTGGACAAAGTAGATTATAAATTTCCATCACATCCAGTGCTTTGGTGGTGTTAAGTTCCACTGTGATCTTATTGATTTTTCTGTTTGCTAAATCTATTTGTGATAGAAGAGTGGAAATCTTGGGATATAGTAATCAATTCACCTCTTCCTCTCTTCACTTCTGTCATGTTTTGCCTCATGTATTTTGTTGCTGTGTTGTTAGGCATAAATGTGTTAAAGATCTTTAGTTCCTTTTAGAGAATGGACTCCTTTATCATCCCTTATCACCATGTAATTCTCCTCCTAACCCTGATTGCTTTCCTTGCTTTGTCTGAAAGTAGTGTATCTGCCCTTGTTTTCTCTTAGTGTTACTATGGTAAATCTGTCTCCACTTATTCTCTCAAAGTGTCTTTAGGTGTAAACTCAACTTCCAACTTTCTATAAGCAACATATATTTGATTTTCTACTTACTCAGACAATATCTGTCTTTAAATTTGTACATCTATACCATGGGTAATAAAATGATATAGTTGGACTAAGACATTCCATATTTATCACTGTTTTCTGTTGGATTGTCATTGTTCCTTCTTTTAATTTTCTTTCCATTCTCCTATACCTTCCTTTCTTTTGTGATTTTTGAGTTGAACTGTTTATATGACTCTATACTGTCATTCATTGGTGTTTCAATTATACTTAATTATACTTCTGTTGGCACTTTTATGTCCCAGAGTTTCCAATGTTTATAAAAACTGCTGCAAACCCACTTTAAAATGACATTATACCACTTCACACTTAGTGAAAGTGCTCAAGAATAATGAATACTTTTAATTCTCTTCTCTCTCAAGTATCATCATCATCATCATAAGTTTCAAGCTATGCACAAGCAAATGACTTTGCATGACCATATGTGCCCAGTTGTACTGTTGGCATCATTAGATAAGTTAAGGATAAGAAAAATAAGTTTTCACTTTTACTTTTTTGTGGATGTGTATCCTTTCTTAATAAAGGTTGAGTTGTAAGATATACCAACTTTTAGTTTCCTTAATGAAATTCTTTAAACATTTCCTTAAAGACAGAGTGAGTGATAACCATTTCTCTAAATTTTTCTTCTTCTTCTCTAAATTTTTCTTCTTCTTCTTATCAAATAAGATAAAACCTTTCTCTTTTACTGTGGAAGAATAATTTTTCAAGCTACAAAATTATAGGTTTCCTGATATAGTAGTGCAAGTGTGGAATGGGGAGGTCATACCTCCCCTTTCTGATTAGATTTCGTACCCAATTCCACAGAAAAGAATTCATATTTAGTACTGTAAACTTGGTCAAAAGCCTATGGCCAGAGAGGTCAAAGGCCTTAGTGGGGAAATTAATGTTGTTGTTTTGCTACGTAAAAATGATGTTGCTATAAGATTGTCTTCTAAATAACTCTGTGCTACTCTAAGCTTTGGCCAGATAAGTTTGTTTTTTGCTGTGGTCACTGCAGAGATTCATAACTGGTCAAATTGCTGAGAAAAAGTGTCTGCTGAATGCTCAGCCTTCAGTGGCTCATCTGTATTACCTCATCCCAAGGCTTAGCGAGCACCCTCGATAAGGCTCTTCACATTCTTTCTGAGCTTCCCGCAGGGATGCGGTTCAACAGCGTACTAGCCACGCCATCTTCCAGAAGGCGGGAGTACTGTGCGCGTGCTGACTTCTGGGGACAGCACGGCTAGAGCGCTCTTGTACTCCCAGCTGCTGTGATTACCTACACAAGATCTGAATGGTGCTGCACCCATCAACACCCAGCCAAGGGAGGTGGGGAGGTCCATGGGGCCTACCCCTCCCTGAGGATTTATGTGCAGCTAATGGTTCATGGGTGAAGGAGAGGCACTCTACCCAGTGGTGAGGCCACAGGTAAGGCATCTGCGCTCTATAAACAAACTCTCACCCATGCTTGTGTAAACAACCCTAATTAAAACTCATTGGGTTACAAAAAATAAAAAGGAAGGAGATTAACAGGAATAGCAAGGACAAGAGAATATAATAGTGTGAATATGGTCAAAATACATTATTTACATGTATAAAAATGTCACGAGGAAACCTATTACTAGGTATAATTAAAACATATGATGAAAATATTTTAATATGGGGAAACCCTCTATTTTTTTTATCTGTAGGCACTGAAGATTTTTGTGTTCTTCTGTCTTCCTGTTTACCAGATTTCTGAGAAATAAGATGCAACTCTTATCTTTATAGCAGGTTGGGTATTCTTTCTTTTTCTGATTTGTACCAGAAATTTGTTGTCTGTGATTTTCTGTAGTTTGAATATGATGTGCCAGAGTTTTAGGAAATATTGTTTGGTGTTTAATCTGTTTGTTTTCTATGCTCCTGGAATCTGGCTGTACTCAGCAGTAATTTTGGGAAATATTATTATTTCAAATATTTTCTTTGATCTTTTCTTCCCACTCTGGCATTTCCATGAGATATGTTTATACCATTTGTAGACATACCATAGTTCTTGTTATTTTCTGTTCCATTGTTCATTTTTGTCTTTTTTTGTTTGTTTGTTTGTTTTTACTTTGGGACCTTCCTCAGCCATGTCTAGTCTATCAACAAGATCACCAAAACTTTTCTTCATGTCCTCTGCAGTGCTTTTGTCTCCAGCCCCTCCACAGTTCTTAAAATTTCTGTCTCTCTGTTCATCATTCTCTTCTGCCATCTCACTGTATCCATTAGCCCCTTTGGCATATTCATAAAGGTCATTTGAAATTATGTAGTCGATAATTTCAACATTTTCTGTGCTTTCTCTCTTCAAATTGGGAGAATTTTTCTCTGCCTGTTTTTGTTGTTGTTGCTGCCTTTTAGAGTGCCTCTCTATTTTTTCTTGAGAATCCTAGGTAAATGAACTTCTGTAAGTAGGGTTTAACAACCTGGTAATAAGGACAGCATGGGATATATAAGCATCCTATAGTCCCATGATTAAGGCTCAACCTTTTAGATAGCCTATGACCCTAGAATGAAATCCTCATTGCTTCTATATTCCAGCTTTGGATGGAATAGGATGGGTCTTATTTTCATGCATTTTATTTATTTGAGAGAGAGAAAATATGAATGTGCCAGAGCCTCTAGCCACTGAAAACAAACTCCAAATACATGTGCCACAATGTGCATCTGGATTATGTTGGGAATGGGTAATTAAATCTGGGTTCTTAGGCTTTGCAGGCAGGTGCCTTCACCACTGAGTCATCTCTCCAGCCTCTCTTATTTTTATGATTTATTTTCTATGGTATGTTTGTCTCTAACTTGCCCCTTTTCCTTTCTTATCTCCATAATTTATGGGAAGAGGTTTACTAAACAATTTATAAGCATTTGTCTTTTTGTGACACAAATGTTCTAAGATATGCTTTCCTCTAAGCAGTACTTGAGTTGAATGCCACAAGTTTTGATATGAATAATAATTTTATTCCATTCAAAATATTTTCAGTGTAGTTTATAAGTTCCTTTTTAACACACATGTTCTTTTTAGAGATATATACTTTTATTTTCAAATATGGGAGGGTTTCTTCTTCTTTTTTTTTTTTTTTTTGAAGTAGGGTCTCACTCTAGCCCAGGCTGTCCTGGAATTCACTACGGAGTCTCAAGGTGGCCTCAAACTCATGGCAATCCTCCCACCTCTGCCTCCCGAGTGCTGGGATTAAAGGCGTGCACCACCATGCCCAGCTCTTTCAATGTTTCTTTATTCCACTGACTTCTAGTGTAATTCTGTTTTGCTCAGGAAACATGTACATCATTTTTGTTCTTACCAACTCATTAAAAATATTTCAATGCATAGAAAATTACCTAGTTTAGTAAATTTTACTTGCACTACTGCAGTTGTTAGGAGGATGTGGACTAGTCTGTCAAAATAATTTAGGTCAAGTAGGTTGACAGTGTTATTCTGATTATTTTTATCTTACTGGTATTTTGTCTACATTTTGTATTAGTTTTCTGAGAATAGAGTGCTGAATCTTCCAACTATAAGTGTACCCTTGTATATCTTACTTTTCAATTCTATTTTTGCTTTATATATTTTAAAGTTGTTTCAATGTGGTAGCTATGCCAAAATTCAACTGTAGAAAGCAGATAGAGGAATTATACCAGCTATATTTTTGTTACACCTGTGTGTACTCTTCCACTTTGCACCTATCTCCATTCTGAGTTCTCTACTTGCCCATTTCTCCCTTTTCTCCCACATTTATCCAGGATGTGTTCAGTGCCTCAGTTTCTCGTGCCAAGACTAGTAGCTAATTCCTTGAAGAAACCCAATAAGGGACAACTATAAAACAAATACTGAGGTTTGAGGGAGTCTACCTCCCAGTACAACATAGGCTTAGCATACAGGAGGTTCTAGGTTGACATTTAAGCATAAAAACAACTAACCCAAATCATGAGTACTCTTTGTAGAAGGCTTTCAATATTTTTTCTTGTTTTTAGTCTATTTAATTTTATTTATTTATTTATCTTGGAGGTAGGTTCTCATTTTAGCCTAAAGTGATCTGTAAACTCACTATATAGCCCAGTCTGGCTTTGAACTCATGGCAAAAATTCCCATCTCTGCCTCCCTTGTGCTGAGAGTAAAGGTGTATGTCACCACACCTAGCTGGCTTTCATAGTTAATACTGCATTTGCTTAATATATCTGTTCGAATTTCTTGTCATGGTGTAACAGACCCCAGTTTGCCTTTGTATCAACATTGGAACGTCTTGCCTCTTCTGAACCAACTGGTCTTGGACAAATGGATGGCTGATCACCTTACAACTTCTCAGAATGCATCGTAACACTTCACATGGGAATGAAACAGGGAGTTGAGATTGTTATTAAGTTATAAAGTTGGTGTATAATCATTATACAAATGATTATAGTTGTGTCACCAAGTTTATTAGCATATGCCGCAGTTACCTACTCATAGCTGGGGCTAAGCACCCAACAAAAAGCAGATGATGGGAAGACAGAGTTTTACAGTCTCAAGGGAAGTTTCGTGATGGCAGGGGAAAATATGGCATGAGCATAGGCTTGACAGCATGTCTGCCACAGCAGGTGGAAAATAGCAGCAGGAGACTAAGTCAACTAACACTAACACTAACACACTCCAAGCCTCATAACTACAAGGTCCACCCCAAGTGACATGCCTCCTACAGCAAGTCTCCATCTCCCAAATTTCCACCAGCTGGGAACCAAGTACTCAGAACACATGAGCTTATGGGGGAACATATAACTCAAACTACCACAGCATGATACTAGGTTTGGCAAATAAGTGTTCAAAGCTTATAATAGAATTAATGATGACTGTAAATTTCATTTTACCTGCCTGTGGAACTTGTCTTTTCTTTATAGAAATAGCATTTTTATGACTTATTTTAGTTGACTTTGAATCATAGGAAGTAGAAAAGCAAAATTGGATTTTTAATGCTCTTTCTCCTTGACATGACACCAGCCAGGTGAGAAGTGAAACATTAGGTCAAGAACTCAGCCAGGTGCCTGAAAAATGACATCCAGCATGTATTTGACAGTTGTTTCTCTTACTTGTTAACCATTTCTAAGGGAAAAACTGGGCTTAAGTTTTTAAAGGCCAATTAATTAACTGTTTCTCTTTGACAGCAATTATATAAAATCTCACTTTCCCTCCTATAAGCCCAATTTCAAACCCTTCCTATGATTTTCAAAAAAAATATTTTTATACTGCAGGGGATAATATGCAAATATAAATCACACTGGATTGCAATATTTTCTTAGAAACAAAAGCAATCAATGTGCATGCTACAACATAAGTGTAAGTAACCATAATTATCCTTTACTACATGGTATTCTGAGAAAAAAAAAATCAGGCTGTACATAGGCATAACCAGATAGACTGCCATGTTGAGTAATGGATTGTGAATTCAATTCACAGAAGACAGAGACGTTAGTTACTATGTAAGTCCAACTTTCTGGTTATCTTCTCCCTTGTCACTTGGGGAATGTTAGAGGCATTTCTTCATCTGTAGCTTTCATGCAATGATCACTCTGGCATGACTGAAAGAAATTCTAAGGTGTAAATTCAGTGGTAAGATGAAGCCCTGAGATGGACATGAATGAGGATTGAATGCACTATTCTATGACCATCCTACTTTTGAGGCTTACAGTTTATAAAATACCTAAGATAAATGATGCTCTATGTCAATTATTTAAAGAATCAACTGAAATGTATGTTAAAATTCCTCATTTCTTCATAAAGTTATCAGTTTTGGAAGTGTTTGGAAATGAAGGTAGGAAGAATGTTTGTATTGTATTTAGGTATATTGCTGACTCACTGTAGTAGGTATTTCATCTAGGTTCAAATGAAGATGTTTTCTGACATCATGAAAACAAAAAAAGGCATTTAATTTTTTTTTTCTGATTTCATTAATAACAGTGTGTCACACAGCATAAGTGCCTATAGTATGCCATGATCGGTCTGCCTGTGGACTTACACAAGTTAGAAATAAAGACACGGCCAAAAAGACCCTTTAGATTTAGCTTAACTTTCTTGTTCAAGCAGCCACAGGTAGTATGTGGAAAAGCCAAATGGAAGCTCAGAGGTATGCATGAGGCAATGTGCTCTATCAAAACCCTTCTTCTAAGTGGGATTTCTTGTGCTCCTATTGGAAATGTGTCGGCATTTTATGACAACATAAATCTTAAGATTAGAATATTGGTTTAGTTTATGAACAGATTTATATTAACTTATTGTACTTTACTTGTGAGGTAAATGTGTAACAGATTCCTCACGCATAATTAACCAGTCTTTCATAAAACACCACTAGATAGTTGGATGGAAAGAAGGACCTCAGGATCATTGCCATCAGTAAACCCAACAGTGACAGATGTCCACCTGTCATAGGCACTTAATGCATTCCAACCTATAGGCCATGTGCTGTCCTACCTATTTGTGTATCCCGTATGACTGGATAACATCACTAATTCTCTCTACAACTCACTGCCTTACATGCACCGTTGCTTCTTATGGATTTACTTATTGGCACATAACATCTTTGCAGTCATTTCAGTTAAATAGGGGCTATAAAAAATAAGTTGTGCTGAATTACTTCAATAAGCCTCAGCTACCCTGTAATAGAGAGAATTTTTGTCTTCATAGGTTGGCCAAGTTAATGACTTAAAAAATCATTTGTGGCCTTGAGAGATGGCTCAGCAGGTAAAGGCACTTGCTTACAAAGCTTGATGGCCCAGGTTCAAATATCCAGTACCCATGTAAGGCCAAATAGACAAAGTGGCGCATGTGTTCATTAGCAGTGGCAAGATTCTCTGAGGCACCTATGCATTCTCTTTCCCTCTCTCTGATTGAAAATAAGTGGATAAATTAATTATATCAAAATCATTTGAGTATGAATTACATGATTTCTTATCCTCTAAATTTTATCTAAGATGGTCTGAGGATGGCCAAGGTAGGATTACATAATTGTAGGTAAACTAAAGTCTACTCTGTAAATTACTTAATTTGTATCTCAGAAAGTAGTTTTTATTTCTTTAACTCCTACATTAAATGATATTTTTTGGAGGGATTGGCATTTTTGTTTTGAGTATCTGGTGAATTCTAGATTTTGATCAATATTAATTCATTGGGGATGTGGCTACACCACATGGGAAGAGTGTTTGCTTAACATGTGCTGGCACAGATGAACACAAGGCAGAAATCACCTAACCAAATATCAGAGGAATTGTAGGAGAGATAAGAGTAAATGAATTCACTCTGATAGTGAGAGAAGGACCATAGTAAGACATAACAAAGGGACATTGCTATGTAGATTTTCACTCTTCTATATGTGACTATTTGAAATATAATTAAATTAAAGCATACAATTACATAAATTACAGACTGACTTTTTCAAAACTTTTTATTGACAACTGCCATACATATAGCCAGTATAATATAATCATAAGCTCCTCTTGCTACCCTCTACTTTTCCCTACAAAATCTTCCCTCCACTGAATCCCTTCTTCTTTCCAAATTAGTCTCTCTTCTATTTTGGTGTCATTTTTTCCTCTTAGTATGCAAGTTTTTTTTAGGAAATGTTAGCCACTATTAGGTCATGAATGCCACCAGGCTGTGTCTGGAAGACACTACTATAAGCACTACTACCCTTTCTTTGGCTCTTAAATTATTTTTGCCACCTCTTCTGCAATGGGCCCTAGGCCTTAGAAGATGTGATAGAGAAATCTCACTTAGTGCCGAACACTCCACTGTCATTTCTTCTGATTACTTTGGTGTTTTGAGTCTCCCCAGTAGTCACTGATATCTGAAAAGATAAACTTCTCTAACCAACCAAAAGTAATAGTAGTGTTAGTATATGTGCATAAATATTAGTATTTGGACAGAAGTTTGGTGGGCATAATATACATAGTCAAACAACCATAGTAGTTTCCCTGGTCTTATTACATCTCCAGCCATAGTTTTCTTTCTTTCTTTATTTTTTTTAGGTTTTCAGTACCTGACAGGAATCCTCCACTTCCCCTGTTGACTGTGTCTCAAGCCTAAAAGGAGAGCAGTTGTTGTTTTCCTTCGTAACAGGCATGCCACCATTGCACCAGCTGATGTATTTGGCCTCGCTGTGTATCCAAAAAGCTTGCATGGTCCATTGCTGGTTAGTATCATTGATGGCTTTTTATCCCCCAACAAACTGTGTCAATCTTTCCAACACCCTGCCAGCTCATCAAGAAGGAGGCTTCCATCTCAACTCCAGCTTGAGTCCTCAGTGACCTGAAGCTCAAATATGTGGAGTCTCCAGCAATAAGGTCTTACCATCAAGTTCTGGTGGGCAATCAAGCACCTCAGCAATATCCTTTAATGTTTTGAGGGTCATTTGTTACCAATAACTCACTGGGTAGTATCTCATCAATTGCACTTTTATTTTCTTATACCATGCATGGCTTCTCGGCATAGGATTATCTACCCCACAGTGTGTTTGTACCAAAATCCTCTTTTGAAACCTATATATTATTAGCTAGTGAGGAAATGGGCTTCCATGATTTATTTATAAATGTTAAGTTTTTATTAACCCTCCCTTCATCCCTCCTTGCCTCCATTCTCTCCTCTGACCCACTTAGACCACTTCCCACAGTATCTGCCCCTCTGCTTACATAACTTCTAGAAAGGGCCCATGAAGGTGGGAGCAACAGGAAGGACTTAAAGGGAGGGTATATCAGACTGAGTTTTGTAGATAGTGTGAAGAAAAATTTAAGTGTCTTATTGAGAAATAATTGTGATATTAACTATTGAAAATATTTTGGATATTTTTTTTTAAATCATTTATTTATTTATTTATTTGAGAGCGACAGACACAGAGAGAAAGATAGATAGAGGGAGAGAGAGAGAATGGGCGCGCCAGGGCTTCCAGCCTCTGCACACGAACTCCAGACGCGTGCGCCCCCTTGTGCATCTGGCTAACGTGGGACCTGGGGAAGCGAGCCTCGAACCGGGGTCCTTAAGCTTCACAGGCAAGCGCTTAACCGCTAAGCCATCTCTCCAGCCCTATTTTGGATATTTTTAATTTAACCTTTTTGAACACTTTTTAAGACGGCTACTAGAAGACCTTATATTGCATATATTGCTAACATTAAATTACTCTTGGAGAATGCTGGTATAAAAAATTACATAGTTTTCAGCCTTTATGATCAAAGAAAAACTGGAGAGGAGTGATAGATGCCTAGGACGTAGAGGGAGATTACTTCTCAAGAGCATTTGCTGCTTTGGAAAAACATACCTGGCAAAAGGTGGTGCAAGGCTCTTCCCTGGGGTCCTCCTGCTTCATCAAAGTTAGTCTCATGATCAGTATTGGGAGCAGAGTGAATGGATTGGTGAAGGAATGAAAGATAATAGATAGACCTGCAAGTAGTGATGACAGGCTTTGTTTTTTTAAATATTTTTATTTTTAATTTTTATTAATTAGTTTTGTATTCAGCAATACAGTCAGTTTGGTACCATTATTAGGTTTATCTGTGACCTATCCGCTCCCCTTGGCCCCTCCTTGTTGAGGTATATGGGTCATGCATTGTGGAGTTAGCCCACAGTTTTGGGTAAGATAAATGTCTCTGCATATCTTCTTGAGAGCAATGTGTTCAACAACTGTAATTATTTCACTTACTATGACAAAGTATGCACAGTTATTTCCTGGTTGGGGACAATGTGTATTTCCTTGCCCACTAGACTTTAGGCTTGGCCATGTGACAAGTTTTGACTAAAGGAATAGGTACCCCTTCTGAATGGAGGTTTTCTGTTGCCCTTTTATAGACTTGATATCCATATGAAATGAGTAGCTCATTTCTGCCTCTTCATTCTGGATCCAAACTGAGAGATGTGTGAAACGATGGTACAACCTGTCTGAGCCCACAACAGAATGTGAACAGAAAATTCAAGAATTGCTTGTCATGTAGCATTATTTCAACAAAATCTAAGAATACAAGTACACAGTATGATTCTCATCATAATAATTCTATGAGCAAGGTAATGCTAGCCCCAAGTTCCACATTTAATAAATGGCATCAAAGGAATTTGAACTTCAGAAATTCTGAGTCCAAATCCAGGCAATATGGATGCTCAAAGAAAATTTGATCTTGTTTAGTACAATGAATATGGAATCTTTAGTATTATACTATTGAATATTTACTTAGAATTTGCACATGTGCTTTCTTTTGCTAGTTATAGAAGGTATTCAAATGTTAAATTTCCCTTTTGGATTCATGAAAATATTGAGCAAGCACTTTGTATGTTTTCAGTGTTAGGAAAAGTTTGTCAAGTGCCAGGTTGATGCAATATCATCTCTCTCTCTCTCTCTCTCTCTCTCTCTCTCCTATCATCTCTCTCTCTCTCTCTCTCTCTCTCTCTCTCTCCTATCATCTCTCTCTCTCTCTCTCTCTCTCTCTCTCTCTCTCTCTCTCTCTCTCTCTCTCACACACACACACACACACATATTCCTATCAATATTGCTATGTGTATATATACATAATATATGTGTGTGTACCATTATCACACACTCAAAAATAGTCTTTGTGTTTATTAAGGATTGAACCAAAGTAAAAATAGTTTTCTTAGTACTGCCTCATTTCCCTAACTGCCAGACCAGATCTACAGGACCCTAGCAGATGTCTCAGGGTTGATGGCTTTACTCTTTGACGCCCTCTGGTGGGGATGGCAGTGCACTTTGTGCTTTTAAAGAATAGCAAGAAACCTGCAAGAGTACAGCAATAGACAATCACTTAGAAAACACAGATTCCCATACTTACCATGCTGAACAAAAGAAGGAGTAAATAATATGATAAATGTAGTCTTTCTATAATACAGACAGTTCACTTCTCTACAAATTTTGTCTCTGAAACACCAAAATCTTTAAGAAAAAGAACTTTTAGTTATTAAGTAGAAATTTCACATGCATCATGTAGTGGTGCCATTCTCCCCCTCCATGCCCCCCCTTCACTGAGGACCCTCCTCAGTGGGATTGCTGGTATTCACCATAAGGTTGCAGGTTATGAGATGTGAGAGCAGTAGTCAGTCATTTGAGGTGAGGGCAGTACCTCTGCATGCTCCCTTCCACCCTGTGGCTCTTACAATTTTTTCACCTCCCTCTTCTGCAAAATGCCCTGAGCCTTGATGGGTATGTTTTAGGTCTACTTTAATGTTTAGCTCTCAGAAACTTCTGGATTTCTGCTTTAGTACATTTGAGTGTCCTCAGTGTGTATCATCATCACCCAGGCACAGGTTGTCAGAATTCTCACGGAAGCAGCACTCTTGCTCATCTCTCCAATTCCTTGTGATTTCATTTGGACCCTATGTGATGTGTAAGGGGTGGCTCATTCCTTGAAAGGGAGTCAGCTATTCATTCTTGTCTTATTGATAGATTTTGGTTGTCTTAGGTTTTGCTGCCTTCTGTGAAATAAAAACAGATTCTCCTATGGAGAGTGAGATCAGCTTAGGTTAAAGGATATAAGCATAATTAATAAAAGAGATTTTGTTTGGCATAGCCTCTCTTTTGGCCAAAGATAATGGGAGCTTCTCATTGGAGTTCATGATCCTGGTCACCATAGGATTCGGACTTGGTTTCCATTACCAGCTAGGAGTTCCTTTCCACTAAGCACATCTCTTAGCCAATCAGAGAGCCATTGCTTACCCACCTAGGCTGGGTGGCACTATTGCACAGGCATGTACATCTTGTCAGGCTGGTTGATTTTGTATAGCACTGTCCCTTGCTTACTCACAACATTGTTGGCCATTTTCCCCCAGCAGCTCACATAGTGCTTTTCAAAACTATGCATGCTGGGCAAAGATTTCACTGTTCATTTCAGAGATATTGCTCAATCATCTTTATAGCTGCTCTTTTCACAACAGCTAAAAATTGGAATCAACCTAGATGCCCAATTTCTGACAAATGGATAATAAAGATGTGGTACATATACACAGGGAATTCTCAGCAGTAAGGAAAAATGAAATTTGTAGAAAAAATGGATGGACTTGGAACAGATCATGCTAAGGGAACTCATACAAGCACAGAAAGAAAAATGCCACATTTTCTACCTTATGTGTAGTTTCCAACCTGCAACAACTTGAGATGTACCTGACAGGTAACTTGAGGGACATAAAATAGGGATGGAATGGTTGGGAAGAGAGGAATAGGAGGGGAGAGGGAGATTAACACAAAGCTAAAGCCAAAATCAATTAGTATCATAGAAACCTGGATAGCAGGCTAAAAGATATAATCCTCAATAGAAGTATGAGGGGGCATCATCTGGAAAGAAGGGCCCTGGATAGGGTGGGATAAAGCCTAGTGATAAAACAATTGGTTCTGGCTTGTAACTCCCAGTACAGTCCACACTGAGCTGTTGGTCAAAGGGACCTACAAGGTCCCCCAAATAATACAAGCTCTGTCAAAGCACTTGATTACCTGCCTGAGGCAAAAGGTAGGATCCTATTCCTGAAGACGCCTTAACTTAAGAACATCAATATCAAGGACTATCAAAAAATGTAAGGGCATTTGCTCATGTTGAAAGTATGCAATTCTCAAATATCAGTTAATACTGAAGAAACAGGTTAAGAATCTATAGTTCATTATGAAGTTACTTTTGTGCATTTTTCTACATCATTTTAATGTTTCAGCAAACTGCTTGTACTTATTTCTGTAGCCTCTGCCTAGTTGGGTACACTTCTCCACACAGATTGGCATATTGGCATTTTCTTTTAGGCAGGACTGCCAGCTACAAGCATATTAAGCTTTATTTTTAAAAGTAGGGCTGTTGAATTTCTTTTTCATCTTTGAAGGGTAGTTTGGCCAGACATGGGATTCTTAATTAAGAGGACTTTCTTTCCCTTCTGCGCCTTACATGCCATGTCTAGCTTTCATGATGAAAATTTGGCTATCCATGTTACTGAGCAGCTAATGTCTGTATCCATGCACTTCATACACTCTTCTTAAAAATTAAGTTAAGGTAAGGCTGGGCGTGGTGATGCACACCTTTAATCCCAGCACTCGGGAGGCAGAGGTAGGAGGATTGCTGTGAGTTCTAGGCCACCCTGAGACTACAGAGTGAATTCCAGGTCAGCCTGGGATACAGTGAGACCCTACCTCAGAAAACCAAAAAAAAAAAAAAAAAAAATTTAAGTTAAGGTTAAAGTGAGATAGTCAGGTAAAAGAGTTATTAATAGGGAAAAAGAGAGCTATTAAGAGTGTTTTATTGGATCATAGTGTCCCTAAATCTAAGGAAACATTAAAAAAACATTTGTCCAATTATTTTGGATAATAATGTATGAATGTTTCTCAGGATATCAGCACTTAACAGGATTCGGGAAGCAAACTGAATCACAAATAGATAGGAGTATTGCATTATCAGGAGTTAATTAGCTCTGTCTTATAAGTTACCTTAATTTGTTCAAGGGATCTGGTTGGAGTGTGTGCAGCCTGGGATTCTTGGAACATTCTCTTCTTAACCACAGCCATAGCAGGAATCACTAACCAGCCATAGACTCTTCACATTCATAGTTCTAGAATTCTCAGGCCCATTTTCCAAGCCCCTTTGTGATTCCTATGAGTTTGTCTACAGAAGAGATCCCCTCCTTCCTGCCTTAAGTCTCTCCCTAACCATGCAAGATCAGGTTGAAATCCTGGCTTCTAGATTCATGGATTAGTCTCAGACTTCCTTCTTCATCTTATATCTGCAGGTACCAAAGACCAAGGGTGGATTCAGAACAGTCCAGCAATTCAGAGAAGAGTTTCTTATAAGCAAACTTCTCACCCATAGTGTTTCCATATAATATTAAGTGATTTCTGCTTATCTTAGAAATACAAGTGAAATTTGAAAAGCTGGGAACAATATGTACTTAACTGATCCATGGGCATCATTTCTTCATTAGATACTCTTCCTTTCCCATGTGTGTTTTTCTTTTACTTGGAGTTCAATGCAGGACTTTATATTTCACAATAATATAAGAGAAAATATTTGACAATTTCCATAACTTCAAACATTACAAATGTCTTCAGGCATTTATTGGCACATTAGGAGATGCAAAGTGACTAAGCATTCTACATCACCAAATTTGGAAAGACAAGGGAGAAACAGGTACTGAGTTGTTCTCAAGTCATCCAGGATTAGAGCTTAACTCTTTCACAACTCTCCAGTGAGTAAAAGCTTAGAAACTGTCCATATTTCAACTCAAAGCAAAAGAAGGGGTGAGGTGGAAGCCATGGTACGTTAAGTTAAAAGAAGAATTTAAAAGACAGTATCTTGGGCTGGAGAGATGGCTTAGTGGTTAAGCGCTTGCCTGTGAAGCCTAAGGACCCTGGTTTGAGGCTCGATTCCCCAGGACCCACATAAGCCAGATGCACAAGTGGGGTGCATGCATCTGTAGTTCATTTGCAGTGGCTGGAGGCCCTGGTGTGCCCTCTCTCTCTACCTGTCTCTTTCTCTCTCTGTCACTCTCAAATATATATATATATATATATATATATATATATATATATATATATATATATATATATATATATATATATTTTAAACCTTAAAAAAAAAGACAGTATCTTGAATGCACCAGTTGTGGGATCAGAGTTGGAGGCTGAACCAACTGGAGCAACATGGAAATAAAGAGAGAGAATATATGACCTCAACAGCAGGCTGTTCTTTATTGGAGAGCAAGTGATCAGTGAAGGACAGCCAGTCCCATTTTTGAGTTTGAGGCTGCTGTGTCCAGAAGCATCTGAGCTGGATATCTGAAGGAAGGGATGAGCAGGGCAGATAACGGGGGAAGGGAGAAGGGAAAGGGATGTGACAGGGCCACTTTCCTGTTGACTTGTTTCCCAACGTGGGACTCTTGGGCTCGTACTGGCTCTTGATGGCAGCTGGTGTGCACGGCCCCTGTGCCTTCATGTCATCGTGTCAGGCTGTGGTCAGGGAAGCTATTTACAACCCAAAAGAGTTTCCTCTGTGCTGAACCCTGTTCCAGGGCCAGCATGTTCCAGTCATTTCTGTGTCTCTAATGACTGTTGAGACCCCAGACTATAGTGAACACCTATAACCATTCAGTGGCATGGATCAGAAGAGAACATAAGAATGTACCCCAATGGAAATATGACCAACATACAATATGTTAAAGAATGGGCATGCCAGGGCTTCTTCTCATTGCAAACCAACTCCAGATGCATGTGCCAGTTTGTGCCTTTGGCTTTATGTGGGTAATGGGGAATCAAATCCAGGCTTGCATACTTTATAAGCACCTTTACTTGCTGAGCCATCTCCCTAGCCCATCAAAAGAGAACTTATATGTCTTGACTTTCTATCCCACTTTATTTTTGTGGTATGCAAAATGGAAATACAACTAAGCATGGTCCTCAATTTGTTTCCTTTATATCTCAAACATTCCCAGAACAAAGCTCTCTACAGCACATATTTAATCTTATGTAAGGATATATGGTTTAGATAAAGAGACTAAGGTTACCAATTAAGCAGCTGCCCCCATGCCCAGGGGTTGACTGGAGACTGGCCTGCAGCTAGTCCCCAGACAGAATACCCCTTCTGGGACTTTTCATTTCAACCACAGAAAACACAAAATAATGTAGGTGACTACTTGTTCTATTCTCCAAAGGAGAGCACCTGCTGGGTAACAGTCATCTAGTCATAGGAGAGAATCAATTCACAATAGTCAGCCATGCCTTTGGAGCTGAATAGCTTTCCCTTAGCATACTCCCTTTGGGGACTGATTCACAGATAGTTTCCATGCTAATCCATATGTAGCAGACAGCCTAAGGTCACTGAGATGAACCTCCAGACAAGGCACAGATATGGAGGAAGGGATTTATTTGAAAATTACAGATCCAGGGGAAATTCTTTAATGGCAGAAGAAGCTGGCATGCTTTCACAGATCCAAGCAGAGAGAGAGAAAAAAAAAAACACCACCGAAAAGCAAGCAAAGGCACTACAGGGACACCAGGCAGAACTCAGGCACTTTGCCTGTCTTTAGACTGGAATTCCAGATCCACATCCCTACCTTGTGGCTGGTACCCAGGATCCACCCAGTGACCCTTCCTCCAGCCACTCAGATACAGATCAATGGCAAACTTTAATAAAATTCTGAATATATTGGGGGCCAGCCATTCTAACTACCACACCATAACATGAAAGCTGCAGTGTGTTTACAAGTGTTCTACAGCTAAGGTCTGCTGGTCTGCCCTGTGCAAACATTCGGAACTATGGAAACTTAGGCTGTTTCTCCTGTGATCCTGACATAAGGATTTCCTACAAGCGGGGGGATAGTGCATTTAAAAGAAGCCACCTTTCCTGCACCTAGAAACAGAGGAATGAATCTCGCTGGGTTTCATTTTCTCTGGGATAATGGTTTTGATGTCAAATGTCTCCTAAATAGCCAAGCCTGTAAAGACTGGCGGGGAAGGTGCGCAACACTCTGTGAGCTCACAAGAGTAAAATGCTGCAGAATTGAACAGCTCCCTACAAATAATTATGAGGCACTGTTTTCTGGGCATCTGTAACTGAGCATGTGGGGAGCAGTAGCACCTTCTGCTGGGGTCTTCAAGGAGGGCGAGGAGCAGACAAAGACCTCTGAACCCAGACAGCGCTGGGCTGGGCGGGGCGTTGAAGGGGGCAGCTACGCAGCACTCAGGGTCAAGTAGCCTTGAGATCCATCATGCTACTGACAAGCAGGTACTGACTTGACTTGCCTGCCCACAGATAAGTAAATATTTACAAAAGGAAGAGATAAAAATGCCCCTGGAGTGAGGAGAGGTGACCTTGATTTCAGATGCCTCCATAAAGCATCCAACTGTCATCTCTGCCTAGCTGTTTAACCCTTACGGAATGGTGTATTAGAAGAGCAGATCAGGCCCTTTAAAATGTGCTTTGGTCAGATTTGAGACTGTCTGAGACCAAGTCAGGATAGAGGATGCCAAGTGTGAGAAATGAAACCAAGACTGAGGAAAGAGCTCATCAAATCGCCCTTTCTGTAGCACGGCGGCAGTCACTCCCATCCTCGCCATGGTAATGCAGGATAGAGAGAGAAACCAGCATGTATCTTCTTCCCATCCACCCTACACTGCAGACAGACCAGGTAAAACAAAATAAACTTTTCTTGGGTCTAGAGAAGTGGCCCAGTGATTAAAAGCATTTGCTTGCAAAGCTTGCCAGCCTGAGTTCAATTCCCAAGCCAGCTACATAAGGCTGTATGAAAAAAGTGACACAAATATCTGGCTTTCATGACAGCAAGAGACCCTAGTACCCCACCCCACCACACACACACACACACACACACATACACACACACACACAAATAAGTACATATTGTTTTAAAGGAAGTACTTTCCTGGTTATTTTTAATTCCTGAGAAAAGTGTATTCATCCTTCTTTATGCCTTGAATCCAAAGAGAAAGGAGATTTCTAATTATCTATTCAGAGAAGAAAAATGATGACAAAGGGCAATTCAAAATATGAGACAAGAAATTAAAATCAAGTGTGAGTATACTAATGCCTAAAGCTATCACTGAGTAGGTAACCCCAAACCATAACTACACTTTCATGTTGTTCAAGCCACTGTAGTTAGTACATGTTTCCATCTGAGTAATGGAAGCCCAGTAAGTTAAGATAAACTCAGAATCCAGGGGGCTGAAAAGATTCTCCAATGAGCAATGCCCTTGCTGTTTTCTCTGATTCCTGAAGAATCTTACCTCAAATTTCAACAACACGAGCATCTCTTTCAAGAGCCTAACACAAGAGAGGGGGATTATGTAAGTAATTTCTGGTAGCTGAGTCTCTCATGCTGTCTTCTAACTATCTGGGCAGAAAAAGGAAAAATAAAAAAAGCACATGACAATCTCTGTCTTCTCTTTGTCCCCTTCCAAGGAGCCTTTGAAATCCTGTGGCAGCTGCAGAGAAAGTGGAGTGGGTAATCACTCTGCTCACTTTACTTAAAGCAGAAGATCATTAATAGCCCTTATCAGACCTTCAAAGAGACTCTTCTGCTGAGAAGCTGGAGGCCCAGTAAGGAAAGGAATTGTATGGAAATACATATAAAATATTTCCTGGGGACAACTCTGTGTGGAGTGTGTCACGGTTGGAAAACACGTGAACCAAATAAAAATGCTCTTATTCTGGTTCTCCCATCCTCACAGAAGGCACCTCGAAGGAAAGCCAACTCCACCCCTTCCCACTGTCCACCACTGGAGATCTTGGGTTGTCTACTGAATAAACCAAAGTACAAAATGCTCATAATTTTTCATATACCAATGAAAGGCAAAACCCTTATGTTTATTTATGTATTTATTTCTGAGACAGGGTTACTAGGCCCAGGCTGGCCTAGAAGGCTTGAACCTCCTACCTTAGCTTCTTGAATGCTGAGGTTATAGGTGTGTGCTACCATATTTAGAAAAAGTATTTTTTTTTAAGTCATATACCTGTGACTCTCCTTGTCTTCAAACCCAGGTTCAATGGTGGCTGAAATGCAACTTTTGGGTACATTGTCTTCTATATTAGTCATTGCCCTCTGAAGACATCCTCTGTTAGGATTCAAAGTTCTCCAGAGAAGTGGGGAGGGGGAAGGAGAAAAATCTTAGTAACATTTACAGAAGGTCTGTTAGGAATCAGAAGCCATGTTAAGAGTTGTATTGAATCATGAACTGTGTTCTTGCATGTGTGTGAGGGATGCACTGGGTCAGGAATGTGGAAGGGAGCACTGTGGAAGGTGCTGAATGGAGACAAGGGATGTGTGTGGGAAGCAGGAGTGAGCTGTGAGGGAGCACTGAGGAGGGAGCTGAAGGGAGACAAGAAGATGTGTGTGGGAAGCAGGAGTGAGTTGTGAGGGAGCACTGAGGAGGGAGCTGAAGGGAGACAAGAAGATGTGTGTGGGAAGCAGGAGTGAGTTGTGAGGGAGCACTAAGGAGGGAGCTGAAGGGAGACAAGGGATGTGTGTGGGAAGCAGGAGTGAGCTGTGAGGGAGCACTGAGGAGGGAGCTGAAGGGAGACAAGGGGATGTGTGTGGGAAGCAGGAGTGAGCTGTGAGGGAGCACTGAGGAGGGAGCTGAAGGGAGACAAGAAGATGTGTGTGGGAAGCAGGAGTGAGCTGTGAGGGAGCACTGAGGAGGGAGCTGAAGGGAGACAAGGGGATGTGTGTGGGAAGCAGGAGTGAGCTGTGAGGGAGCACTGAGGAGGGAGCTGAAGGGAGACAAGAAGATGTGTGTGGGAAGCAGGAGTGAGCTGTGAGGGAGCACTAAGGAGGGAGCTGAAGGGAGACAAGGGATGTGTGTGGGAAGCAGGAGTGAGCTGTGAGGGAGCACTGAGGAGGGAGCTGAAGGGAGACAAGGGATGTGTGTGGGAAGCAGGAGTGAGCTGTGAGGGAGCACTGAGGAGGGAGCTGAAGGGAGACAAGGGATGTGTGTGGGAAGCAGGAGTGAGCTGTGAGGGAGCACTAAGGAGGGAGCTGAAGGGAGACAAGGGATGTGTGTGGGAAGCAGGAGTGAGCTGTGAGGGAGCACTGAGGAGGGAGCTGAAGGGAGACAAGGGATGTGTGTGGGAAGCAGGAGTGAGCTGTGAGGGAGCACTGAGGAGGGAGCTGAAGGGAGACAAGGGATGTGTGTGGGAAGCAGGAGTGAGCTGTGAGGGAGCACTGAGGAGGGAGCTGAAGGGAGACAAGGGGATGTGTGTGGGAAGCAGGAGTGAGCTGTGAGGGAGCACTGAGGAGGGAGCTGAAGGGAGACAAGAAGATGTGTGTGGGAAGCAGGAGTGAGCTGTGAGGGAGCACTGAGGAGGGAGCTGAAGGGAGACAAGGGATGTGTGTGGGAAGCAGGAGTGAGCTGTGAGGGAGCACTGAGGAGGGAGCTGAAGGGAGACAAGGGATGTGTGTGGGAAGCAGGAGTGAGCTGTGAGGGAGCACTGAGGAGGGAGCTGAAGGGAGACAAGGGGATGTGTGTGGGAAGCAGGAGTGAGCTGTGAGGGAGCACTGAGGAGGGAGCTGAAGGGAGACAAGAAGATGTGTGTGGGAAGCAGGAGTGAGCTGTGAGGGAGCACTAAGGAGGGAGCTGAAGGGAGACAAGGGATGTGTGTGGGAAGCAGGAGTGAGCTGTGAGGGAGCACTAAGGAGGGAGCTGAAGGGAGACAAGGGGATGTGTGTGGGAAGCAGGAGTGAGCTGTGAGGGAGCACTGAGGAGGGAGCTGAAGGGAGACAAGGGATGTGTGTGGGAAGCAGGAGTGAGTTGTGAGGGAGCACTGAGGAGGGAGCTGAAGGGAGACAAGAAGATGTGTGTGGGAAGCAGGAGTGAGCTGTGAGGGAGCACTGAGGAGGGAGCTGAAGGGAGACAAGAAGATGTGTGTGGGAAGCAGGAGTGAGCTGTGAGGGAGCACTAAGGAGGGAGCTGAAGGGAGACAAGGGATGTGTGTGGGAAGCAGGAGTGAGCTGTGAGGGAGCACTGAGGAGGGAGCTGAAGGGAGACAAGAAGATGTGTGTGGGAAGCAGGAGTGAGCTGTGAGGGAGCACTGAGGAGGGAGCTGAAGGGAGACAAGAAGATGTGTGTGGGAAGCAGGAGTGAGCTGTGAGGAAGCATGAGGAAGGAGCTGAATGGAGATGAGGGGATGTGTGTGGGAAGCAGGAGTGAGCTGTGAGGGAGGCATCTGAATTGGTGTTAGTAGGCTGGCGAGTGTGGGATGGGAACCATGGGATGGGGAACATAAGAGCTGTTGAATAACAACCCATTTGGAAGAGAAGATGGACAATGCCAATTCTCTGTGGAGTAACACTCAATTGAATAGTAAGAAAGGAAGGAAAGAGGGAAAGGGGGAGGAGGAAGGAGCAGAGAGAGGAGGAGAGGAAGAATGGAAGGGGAAAGAAAGAGGCAAATGAAAGGAGGGCAAGACAAGAGATCTTAAGAAAGTACTAGAAATATAGACTCACATAGACACTTCCATTTTACCATGGAAGCAAGCTGTGACTAGAACACAAAGGGTTTATTGGAAATCCTGTGAGAGAAATAAACATGTGCATCAACAAAGCAAAGCACATGAAGGTGTCTGTGATCCTTCCACGGGGAATGCCAGCACCTGGAGGGTATTTAGCCATGGAAACAAATCACTGGAAGTTACTGTCCTAGGACAGAGTATGCCTGTGAGTGGATCCATCCACGATCAGAGGTATGGAGAAGAGCTTCTCAGACTTCACTCTATGCTGACATAACACTATATTTTATGTAATTGTACACCCTAAATTATTCACATTTCAAATGCTCAGCTACATATGGAAGAGTGGAAATTACATACTATTTCCATGTTGTTGTATATTACTGTGCAAATCTTTATGTGGTTATTTTCCCTAACACTCCATTAAAGAAATTCAAGTTACAATAGCCACATGGCTGCAGAAGGTTCATGAATGCACAGAAGACCAGAAGGGACAGCTCAAATATCCACTCTGCCAAATAAAACTCAGAATAAAACCACTGGAAATGTAAGTGACAGTACTCTAGGGTTAGAAGCTAGAGCTGAGGTTAACCTTAGCTAAGCTCAGTAAGAAGTTCACAAAAAGGTTGTTACCTCTATTGGAGCTTGCAGCCTATGGCTTGCACCATAGAAGATTAATGTCTGAAAATGTGTCAATATGTAATAAGGTAGGATTTTTTTTTTCCTGGAAACTTTCCTGTAGTGCTTACAAAGGCAACTCTCTGTTTTCCAGAGCTCAGCCACAAGTCTTATCCTTCCCCTTCTAAGAAAAAAAACAAAACAAAACCCAAGTATATTATACAATCATGGAGACAGTAAAGACCGCACAGCATGATGCATCTGACTTACTTTGCTCTGCAGAGAAATGCCCTCTTCACTTTAGGAATCTATGAAGGACAGAAGAAGGGAAAATGGAGACTGATATTTTCCAATAACCCTGTCTTCTTTTATTTGTCCAGGGATCCTTTTGGATCTGGGTTATGTCATTGCTGTACTGGATAGAATCATGCGGAAAAACTGCAATGACTTGAAATGCAAACGTGACTTAGAGAGAAGTGTATTTACAGGCAGTCATTCTCTGAGATTTCCCAAAAGTTTCTGGGAATTTATGAAACCATTTTGTAGATGGAGACTTATTATATCCCTACCCCATGACATCTTCCTGTAGAAGGAACAGGGATTCTGTTTATGCTTCAGAAATGGAAGCTCTGCACAGTGGTCAATAGAAAATAATGGATATTAATTACCCAGCTGAGCAGAGTTTGTAGCTATCTTCTGTGGGGGCCTTTTTAAATAAATCCACAGATGATACATCATGTATTTTACAGGAATGTAAATGTTCCAGTGCTTTATTCTACACATAGCTACTGAAAAGAATTTGACTACCTGTAACTCATATTCCTAAATTTATAAAAATTAAGGAAAACAGAGACACAGTAGTTCAAGCTTTATAGACATGGGAGGAGCTACCTTCCTTCTAGGAGTTAATGGGCACTTTGATTATTGTTTCATCTCCTTGTTCAAAAGTTTCTGGTACCTTCATTGATTCATCTTCCCTCTGGTTGTCTTTGACATGGCCAGAATCCTTCTGAAAAAAATAAAACTCATCTAGTTTTCTACCTGCATATTGGAGTAATAAAAACGCCTACTTCCAAGCTGGGCACAGTGGTACACATCTTTAATCTCAGCATTTATGAAGCTGTAGGATGATGATCACTGTGTGTTCAAGGCCAACCTGGGCTACAGAGTTTCAAGGTCTGTCTGGGCTAGAATGAGATCTTACCTCATGAAAAATAACAAAGCAAACAAACACAAATACCTACTTTCGGTCCAGGTTGTTATAAAAATTAAATGACAAGAATTCAGAGCAGTGCTGGAACACAGTAGAACTGAACAATGCCAGCCTTGGGTGGTTTACTAACCAAACCTATCAGGGCACTTCTGGGCATCTTGGAGGGACCTTAGTGAATCACAGATGAAAAACACACCCTCAGGTTCCATCCAAATTATCTACCATATTTTTCCTGGAGTGTTTCATGACAGCACTGAGGAGCCGATGCTGAGGTAGATGAGAGGAGAAGCTCACAGACCTGCACTTTAGATGCCCTTCTCCACACCAGGTCCAGTGGTGTCTACGACCCCTGTGTGGACAAGCACGGCCTCAACTCCAGGCCCCATATCAGGCATGTGCAATCATCTGACATGCTATTCAACTTGGTTTTCTTAGCATATTGATGTGTTAAGATGATCTGCACAGACTTTAGAAACCTCCACGAAGTGTGTGGGCTCTTCCCATGTTCTGCCCAACTTTCTTGGAAATATCTCGTGTAGAATTTGGAAGCCATCATCTGTGAATCTACAGAGGTTTGTATTATATTTTTGTTTGTTTGTTTGTTTTTCCCTAAACCTCTCAGAAGTTGACAACTCACTAGGAACTTCCAATCAAAAATTTGCTACCAGCTGGGACTGGGTCCAGGGATGACTGTGTTTTGTAGAAAGCATGGGCTCCCACAGCAACTGGAGCAATGATTGCAGAGTGTCTGGTTGTATCCTGACATAAGGTCTATAGGAATGACTCACAAATTATTCCCTCCATGTGCTCTTCTCTTACAGAAGGTTTAGCCTTTTTTTTTTTTAATTTTTATTAACATTTTTCATGATTATAAAATATATCCCATGGTAATTCCCTCCCTCCCCACCCCCACACTTTCCCGTTTGAAATTCCATTCTCCATCATATTACCTCCCCATTACAATCATTGTAATTACATATATACAATATCAACCTCTTAAGTATCCTCCTCCCTTCCTTGCCTTTTTATTGGACAATAGATTAAAAATACACATGTGTGGTTTTCTTGAGGTTTCACTGTGTGGAGAGCATGGGAAAGCGTATGCATAAGAGCTTCCTGCTTCTCTTGGCCTTACAGAACATCATCTACAGTTAAGCTTCTGGAAGGATCTCAACATTTTTTTTTTTTTTCCTGAAGTAGGGGGAAAAAAGGACTTCACTTCTCATTTGACAAGAAATAGAATCAATTAAAACACTTTCACGGAAATATGCTGCCTGCTCATAAAATATTAAACATGACATGTAACCCTCCTCTCAGTATGCACACTCAACTCCCATAAGCATTAAAGACACCTGGGCTCCTCTACTGCAGGAGAACACCATATGCATTATAAAGTCTGGGGAGAAAGGAAGAGAAATAAATATGCATTTCACAATGTTTCATTTTCTGTTTTTTTTATTTATTCATGTCATCATACAGGTTCCTAAATATAGAAGCATACCATCTCCTCTGTGACATCTTCCCCATAGTAAATCTAATTAAACTGCCATTAAAGTCCATGTTCACACTATTACACCAAGGTGACCGCAGCAGCTACTAAATGTTAACAGTATCACTTTTTGCTGGCTGCCAGACATTTCTGGAGGAAACAGAAAGAGCAGTCTCTATAGAAATAGATGTTTAACAATTATTATTTTAAAAACAATAAATATTTGTTGATTTTGAAAGCTAGCTGAGACAATAAACTCCCACTTGGAGAGAAATAGCAAGTATAGGAAGCTTTCTTTTTTTATCTTTTAAAAAATATTTTACTTGTTCATTGACAATTTCATAAACACATTTATATTGACCATGCCACTGCTCCCTTAATACTCTTTCCACTCCTTCTAAACCTTCTTCATACCACTTACAGGTGGCTACAACATGTAAAAGAATGACGCCAGGAATCCTTAACTTCCAGTAGCTCCTAAGGAAGGGCGGGGCTCTCATGAGCCACTCCCCTGCAACAAACTTAACTGTCCCTATCATGAGCACGATTTGTGCAGGTACCCTCAGCAACTGTGAGTCTATGAGTGCAATGGCGTGCTCATGTTCAGAATACAGAGTTGCTCCTCATCCTCCAGCTCTCTCATTCTTTCTGTCTTCTCTTCAGTGATATTCCTGGAGCCTTGGAGAGGATGGTATAGATGTCCCATGCAGAGCTGAGCACTCAAAAGTCTCTTGTTAACCACTGAAAACAACTCCACTTTTTCCGTCCAAGGCTGGAAGCAGCACTGGTCTGTGTTTAGTATGAGGATGGGTGGCCCAAGGCAGTAGTTGAGTGATTCTCTGACTTTGGGTTAAGCACTTGGCTTGTGTCTCACAGGTACACATGCCTTGAGGCCTACATTGCCAGGTATGTTTGGCTGACTCTGATGACACTTAACTCAACTTCTCACTGTAGCAGGTAGATAATAGCCATGGGTCTTTTTGCTAATCCAACCCTATTCTTTAGGTTTTTAAAATTTAAAAATTTAATTATTTTTATTTTTGACAATTTCATTCATATATGTGTTTTTATCATGTTTATACCCCATTATCTTCTCACTCACTCTAATCCTTTTTGTACCTTTTTTTCAACCCACTGAGTTTTTCATTATTTTGTTAAGGGAGGGTCTTGCTCTAGTTCAAGCTGACCTAGATTCACTATGTAGTCCCAGGCTGGCCTTGAACTCATGGCAATCTGCCTACCTCTGCCTCCTGGGTGCTGGGATTAAAGGTGTGAACCACCATGCCCCTATTTTTGGCTTTTCAAGGTGGGGTCATGCTCTAGCCCAGGCTGACATGGAATTCACTATGTAGTCTCAGGCTGGCCTCAAACTCACAGTCCTACCTCAGGCTCCCAAGTGCTGGGGTTAAAGGTGTGCACACCATGCCCTGTTGATGTCATTATTTTTTATTCTCCCATTATGCAGGCACACTGAGGTTAATTCAGGATACTTACATGAGCATAGGTAGGATGCATTTACTGAAGCTTGGGCAAATGATTACTGGCTCCACCATGGGACAACATGACCCCTATTTCCTTCTGCAACCATTTACTGTCAGTGGCTCCTCTGGAAGTAGTTGATCCCCATGAGCCCCTTCACCCTATGTGGAATATTGATGGTTCAGTCTTATGCACGAAACCAGTGCTGTGAGTGTGATGGCCATGCTGTGTCCACTCCTTGAGTGTGACAGCCACACTGTGTTCAGAAGACTGCACCACAGCAGTCCTCCAAACTCTGGCTCTGACATGCTTTCTGCTCTCTCTATTGAGATGCTACCTGAACCTTAGAGGAGGTGATACAGATGTCTTAGTTAAGACTGAGCACACAATAGTCACATTCTTAGCACTTTAGCCAGATATGAATTTCTGCATTAACCCCTGTCTACTGGGGAAATAAAAATGCTTCTCTGAAAAGGTTCAAGCAGGACTAATCTATGAGTATAAATATAAATATTTAGACGGCAGTTTGAAATATGTCCATTTAGTTTAAAAGCAGTAGGTCCCACTTTAAGACTATGGTACAGCCATGGGTTTTTGCCCAGGTTTATAAGTATCAGGTATGAATTCCATCCTATAGAACAAGCCTCAAACCAACTGGAAATCGGATGGCAATCTCCATAACCGGAATGTCACAATTGCCTCAGTAGACAAGATCCATAGCTGGGTAAGACTGTTGATGACTTTTCTCCCCCAGAAGCCTGCACAGTACCTTCTGACGCTATGAAAGCCTCCCACCAGAAGGAGACTTCCATGTTACTACCAGTTTGATTTCTTTATGTCCTGTTGTAGAAGCATGTGGTGTCTTTAGCAGTAGGGGCTTACCACTTGGTTTTGGTGGGCAACTAAGATCAATGGTGTTACAGACAGCTCCACATTGCTGGGGTGACCATTGGAACGAGGCAGTTTATGGGAAGAAGGTATTTATTTCAAGCTTACAGATCCAGGGAAAGTTCCACAATGGCAGAAGCTGCTGTTTACTTACATAGATCCAAGCAGAGAGACAGAAACGACCACCAGCCAGCAAACACCAAAAAAGCACCAAGCACAAAACCAGTGGCAAGCAGGGACTCCTGCCTGGCTCACACTGCCCTCAATACCACTGAGCAGGAAATCAGATACACCCACAAACACACCTTTGGGCTGGACCCCAGAATCCTCCCCCAGTGACACCTTCTCTGGCCAGGTGGCTGGAGACCCAAGTTACAAGCTTTAATAAAACACCTGAGTCTATGGAGGACCTACATCCAAACACCACAAATGGCAATAGCCTCCTGTTTTGGGAAGCTCTG
The DNA here is from genome assembly GCF_020740685.1 of Jaculus jaculus. NCBI lineage: Eukaryota > Metazoa > Chordata > Mammalia > Rodentia > Dipodidae > Jaculus > Jaculus jaculus. Next base: position 27,655,384 of record NC_059113.1, read on the forward strand.
TGGCTTCCCTGACCAAAGATTCTTAGGCAGAATATCATTCCTCCATTTTTAATATAAATCCTACCCTACATTCATTTATTTTGAAATAAAGTTTTTCTGGGTCTTGCCAGATTAAAGTGATTTATTCTTTCTTAAATTTCAAAATGTGTGCTTTTATTTTTTTTTTGCTTATAATATTGTTTATTAGTTTTCTATTCTAAAGTGATTTATTCTGAAACTTGGGTCAATCCCAAGCTCACTGTGGCCATTATAACAGACCTCTGCACTCAGCATTATTTATCATATCATGTTTTTGTCGCTGACCTAGGGAAAAATGAAGAGCTGCCATAATTCCTGCACATGTGTTTTCTCAATCAGAAGGACTGGTATGGTGGTTTGAATGTATGATTCCATAGACCTAGGCATTTTTTAAAATTTTATTAGGACTGTGCTTACAACATGAGTCTCCAGTGGTTGCAGCCCTGCTGGGTAACAGGTATGTTGCTGAGGACAGGTCTGGTAGTCCAGCCCTAAGGTGTATGCAAAGCAGTTTTAAGCCCTGTTCATAATTGCTGGCTTTTGGTCCTTACCAGTTTGGGTTTTTCTCTCCCTGCTGTGGATGCATGTATGGAAGGGAGACAGCTTCTTCCTCCACTGATGGTGCTGCCCCTGGATTCTGTAAACCTGAAATAAACTTTTTTCCCTCATAAGCTGGTTCTGGTTGGATGTTTGTTCAAGAAAAAGAAAGTAGCTGGAACAGCAGAATTGGTGACTGATAAGTGAGTTGTGGCTGCAATTAATCTATGTGGGGTTTGGTTTTTTGGAATACATATGCTGGAGAAATATAGAAGAATTTGTTACTTTGGATGGGAGAAGTCTTCTAGTACTGCAAGCAAACCTTGATGTATTATTCTGGTGAGAGGTTGAAAACACTAAATTCCTAGGGAAACGTGGACTGTGAAGGTTTGTCTTATGGACTTTCGAAGTGGAAAGAGTGGACTTTGTTTCTTCTGTGCTACTGGCATAAAGGCTGGCTGCATACTTCTACTCATGCCCAGAGAGTTTGATCAAGGTTGAACTTAAAAGTAATAGACTGGTGTGCTTGGTGGAAGGTATAGAACAGAAAGATATGAAAAATTCAATCAAGTTTAAATTTTCAGACACAGAGACTGGGTTTAGGTTATCAAAGATGCAATTGTAAAGCAGATTACCACCATCAAGGATGGGCCAACTGGTTTTTGCATTGAAACAATGGAAATGATGCCCTGAGGGTGAGCCATGAATGGTCAAATGAGTAAGAATAGAAATTATTTTGAAAAATGGTGGCTTGAAGTTAGACTGGTGGTGTAATATGTTGCTTTTCAAGGTCAAGGTCCACCCCCCCCCCCACCAGGTTAACAAATTTGGTAGACCAAGACACTATGGAGAATAACAAGCACTGCAAAGAAATTTTTGTTGTTGTTTTTGTTTTTGTTTTCTGAGGTAGGGTATCACCCTGGTCCAGGCTGACCTGGAATTAACTATGTAGTCTCAGAGTGGCCTTGAACTCATGGTGATCCTCCTACCTCTGCCTCCTGAGTGCTGGGATTAAAGGCGTGCGCGCCACCATGCCTGGCCAGAAGAAATTGTTATTGACTGTACAATATGGTTTCATTTTTTGGAAGTAGCCATTGTATGAAGGTGAACTGGTTCTAGCCTCATCTGCAGCATGGGATACAGGGTTGGAATCCCTGGGTGAAGACTAAGTAAGGCTATTGTAAGGAGCTATGAAGATGAATGGTGATTTGCAGGGTAGATCTGAAGGTGCTTTGGATGCACCAAGAATAGCTACTCAGTCAGCCCAGCTGGAGGGGTTGAATTGTAATCCAGAGACTTTCATTACTAGTTATGGTTGTTGGACTTGAGCTGCAGATGTTTGATGCTTACTTGCTGGTTATTATTTGCATTGGTACAGTCTCTCTTTGTTATTTTTTTTTTACAATGAAAATATTTAATCTGTGTCATTAGTAAAGTTTGAAACTGAGATTCAGAGAAATGCAGTCACTTATAACACATCAGTTAATTATCAAGAGTTAGAGAGGACTGGCATGCCCACTCTCACTCGCTCTCTTTGCCCTCTCTCTGTCTCTAATAAATAAATGAATATATAAAAATAAAATTTAAAAAAGTCTTTAAGGCTGAAGAGATGGCTTAGTACTTAAGGTTCATGTCTGTGAAGGCTAAGGACCCAGGTTCATTTCTCCCAGGTCTCACATAAGCCAGATGCACAAGGTGGCACATGCATCTGGAGTTCGTTTGCAGTGGCTAGAGGCCCTGGCATGCCCATTCTTTCTCTCTCTGTCTGTCTCTTTCTCTAATAAATAAATATAAATAAAATTTTTAAAAATCAGTATTAGTTTGGAGATCCAAACTTTGTTCTTCTTACTCCCTCATACCTTAGTCAGGACATGCTTGTCTCCTGGTGAAAAGCAAACTCCCTGTGAAGGTTTAAACATAACTCTCAATTTACAAGGCCTAATTTGTCAACGCTGCAGGAAGAAAGCCTGAGTGCTAAGCCAAGGCTGCCAGGTTATCTGCACACTTTGTCCAAAATGTTGAAGAGCACAAAAAGAGATGCATGCTTTAGTATTGATTAGTCTATTTAAAGATCTAAGACCTACACAGTTTGGAATGCTAAAGGAACAGGGAGATATTTCCTTCTCTGAATTCCTGAATTATTTCTATCCAGTAAGTCTGGCAACTGGCCCAAATATACACTGTACACTATATCCCCCAATAGTGTAAATTAGAATACGTGTCTACTAAGTAGGTAATTTGTCAGCTGGTTAGTTATAGCAAAATGCTAATGATTAAATGAAAATTGAATGTGTCAGTTTTGAACCGAACTCCCTTAAAAAGTATCATGTAATTATTCTCTATGAAACCTGCATCAACCACCCATCAAGCCAGGAAGCTCTTCCTTCTGAACAACAATCTGTCTGTGATTTGCATCTACTGGATTTCACACATTTCTTAATTCATTTAACAGCTGCAATTGTTGTCAAAATGTTTTGGTTTCAAATGTAAATATTTTTTAACTGTTTTTTTTTTTTTTTTTCCAAAACAATAAGGAAGAAGTGTGTTAAAACAGCATGTAAGCTTGCTCATGCTTCTTTCTTAGTAAATCACTGTTGCAGGACTGGACCTACCTCTGGGCTTACTGGAGTTCACCCACAACAAAAAGCCACTGGACCTCCATCAGAGGATGAGGATGTTAGTTTGAGCTCAAGGACTCCTAACCTTAACTTAATAGATAGACCTAATCTAGACCTGGCTGTGGCCTGGATAAGTGGCCTCATTCCAAATGGGAGAAAGAAGGGCTTTTCTTTAAAGCATTTGTATTTCTGAGCTTTGCAAGAACCTTGAGTGTTGTTATCATTTCAGTGCATATAGGAAAACAGTGTTTAAGGCAAAGGCTCTTAACAAACAACAAACAGCATTCCAGGCCCTCATCTGTACTGCCTTCCCACTACCTTCCTTGCTGCTGGGCACCTGGCTGATAATGTGCCCTTGACACAGGAAGCTGTGTCACTGTACAGCACAGGCTCTCAGTGTGACTCCCACTATCTCTGTATGAATCCTTGTATTTGAAAGGATGAACTTACCAGATTTGTCTGAAAAGTCTGATTTCAAGAAGAATTCAAGGTGACTGATACTGAAAATTTTCATTTGAAAACTGAAGATGGGAAGGAGAAAGGCAGATCAGTGTAGGCTAATAGTGTTAGCATATTGCAGTATGGAATGCTGTCGGCTTCTGGAAGGTTTAGAGGGATTCACACGTCATGCCCAGTATTCCCTATGTAACCGTTTTGTTGTTGCTGTTCTGGGGATGGAACCCAGGGCTTTGTACTTAATTAGGCTAGGGATCTAACAGTAAAATATATCCCCAGCCTCAGACCTTATTCTTTTTTTTTTTTTGAGACAGGGTCATTGATCTACTCCAAGCTAGCATTGCATAAACTATGAGCCCTGAATAACCTCTAAATTGTGATTCTCTTACCTTTGTCTCTCAAGGACTGGACGTACAGGCTTGCCTCAACTCGTTATATAATCGATTCTTAATAAAATAGCAAAATAGAATTTCTTTTGTTTCTGTGAGAGGAGAGAGGAAGAAGGTATAATTTCCAAAGCTTAATAAGACAATTTTTCTTTCTTTTATTTTGCAGAGTTTATTTTTGTGGTGCCTAATACTAGTCCATTCATAGAACATAAAACATCTCATATTCTTCCTCATTTCACCTCTTCAAAACCAATGCAGCCATGTCAAATAAATTTTGACAGCACCTAGATAACCAAGAGTTCAGAACTACCCCTGTGAGGAGTGGGCCAGTACAGTGTGATCCATGGCCACAGAGGATGGATGCCAGAGCTAGACTATCTGCTTCTGTGGTTCTTGACCTGAAGGGATCACTAAGCCATCCAAGGTTCAGAGAAGCCAAGAAAATTCTTCTGAGAAAATGTACAATCAGTCCCCTGCAGATGCCTTTTTATGCAATTTTAGGACAGTATTCAGCCAAGATAGAGGATCTTTGGCTTTGAGTTACTTGCAGTGGGGTCTGCAAATGGAACTGATCTTCTCCTCAAGAACAGCACAATAGTAACAGGCATGAACAGAAACCACTCTGGAGATAGCAAAAATAGGAACATTGGGTTCAATGCTCAGTGGTTAGAGACCTTCTTGAAATATGAGTCTCTAGCATCGAATTTTGGGACTATTTTACACTCCTAAAATTATTTAGATCCAAAGAAAAATTTGGCTTACATAGGCTTTGCCCATCAATACTTACTATGTTAGAAAATTTGGGCTGGAGAAAGGTGACTTAGCAGTTAAGGCACTTGCCTTCAAAGCCTAAGGACCCAGGTCCAATTCTCTAGGCCCCATGTAAGCCAGATGCACATGGTAGCACATGTGTCTGGAGTTCACTTGCAGTGGCTAGAGGCCCTGGTGTGCCCATTCTCTTTCTCTCTTTCTCTCTCTCTCTCTCCCCCTCCCTAATAAATAAATAAATATAAGTAAATAAAAATAGAAAGGAAAATCCACAAATTATAAAAAGCATATTGTATTAATTCATTTTTATGACAATAAAATATCATTACTTGTAAGAGTAATGATATTTTATCATATGTTAGTTTGAGAAAAGGAATGTTAGTATGTTGTACAGTTTCAGGAATCTCTCCAAGTTCTGTGTTAACAAATGGCAGCTGGATGCTCCTGTCTACTCTGCATTCAGTCCACTAAGAGTCATTGTTTCAGGTGATGGAAATTCAGCCTGAGGCACATAGTTATTGTAAGAAGAAGAAAGAGTATATTAGTAATATTTTAATATAACTTTGTATTTTTCTCTTGAAAAGTGTTCATATCATGAAATAAGTTGCAGGCTGAATATGGTGGTACGTACCTGGAACCCTGGCACTCAAGAGGTTGAGGCAAAAGTGTCACATATTTGAGGCCAGCCTGTGTTACATAGCAAGACTATGTAACCAAAATAAAATAAGTTGCTGATCTATAATTACACTTCTTATTGTTGCACCAAAATCTACTTATTTTGTTACACAAAATTCACTTATCTATTTTGCACTTCAGATGCTTATCTCAGTGAAGATGGCTTTGACCTTTCAGACCCTCCAAAAGAGTCCTGAGAATTGAAGTGCAACTCTGACCCCCTTTGTCCACACATACTGCCAATGCTGTGTGTTAGTCCGTATCAGTCAGCTTCTTGATGCTGGCACAAAATACCTGACAAATATCAATGTGATAGTTTGAGTAGATGTCCTCCAATAGATTCAGGAGTTTATTAAAGCTTGTAATTAGATCTCCAGTCACTTTGCTAGAGAAGGTGTGAGCATGGGTAGATCTCAGTGTTGAGCCCAAAAGTGTGTTTGGGGGTGGATCTGATTTCTAGCCTTAGAAATGCAGAATCCGGGAGTTCTGCCTGGATTCCTGGAGTGTGATTGCTTGTGGTTTTCTCTTTCTTGCCATTGTGGAGTGGCCCCTGGACATGTAAGCTTCAAATAAATCCCATCCCTCCTATAGAGTGTGCCTTGTTTGGAAACTAATCCCTACAATGTGAAGCTGTCTATGACAGAATTTGTACCAGATAATTGGTTGTGGCTGAACAATGAATCTCACAATGTGAAGTTTGGTCTTTTGGAGCCTTTATCTTGGAGGAATGGGAATGGACTTTGTCCTTGCAACTGAAGATGCCTTCCAGAGTGTTAAGTCAACTTTTCTGGATTATTCTGGTGAAAGTTTGAAAATGTTAAGTGCAGATATAGTTCTATTTGGAGGCTTTGTTTATGAACTTTCTAGGGCAAGGGAAAGATATCAGAGAACTTTGTTGGAACTTGGATACTGGCACAAGGGCTGGCTGTGTTCTGCTGCCCATACCCAGAGAGTTTGATCAAGGTTAAACTTTCAATGGTCTGATGTGCTTGTCTAAAGCTAGGGAACTGAGAACTTTAAGATTCACAGTTGTAAAAACTCAAGAAAATTTAAAATTACTGACACTAAGACTGGTTGCTGATGCTGCCATTGTTAAGAAGATATTACAATGTTTAAGGATGACCCAACTGTTTTATATTGAAACCATGGAAAGGATTCCTGAGGTAAAAAATGAATGGTAGAAATGAAAACTCTTTTGAAAGGAGTTGACTGAAAGTAAGGAATCTGCTGTGCAAGGTCATGATTTATTTAGTGCCCAAATTAACAACATGGCTGTGTTCTGCACACCTGGCATTGGTTTCAGAAGCATGAAAAATGTGTGGAATGGTCATGAAGTGGACATAGTTCCAGGAGCCACTGCTGAGACATGGCATGAGTCAGGGTATGGTGATCCTGGATAAAGAGGCTGGTAACACCATTGCAAGGTGAACAGTGGCTTGCAGTAGAGACCCAAGGATGTTTTGGATACACCAGCACTGTGCATGGGCTACCATGGAGTGCTACTGGCTCAAGTTGGAAGTTTCTCCTGGCTACTCAGTCAAGCTGGAAGGACAGAATTGGAAAATCCAGAGCCTGTCAGTCACTGGTTATGATATTGGACTTGTGTGATGTTTCCTTGGTGGCTACTGAGGTTGCATTGATCCAATTACTCCTTGTTATGCCTCATAGCTGTTGGAAATGTTTACTCTGTGTCTTTATGTATTGAAAGTATATAACTCATTTTGATTTTATAAGACTCACAGCTAAGAGACAGTCTTAAACCTCAGATGAGATTTGGGACTTTGGAACAATCTTAAGTTGGTAAAGATTATGATGACTTTTAAAGTTGGACTAAATGCAATTTGCAGTGTGAGATGTTTGTGAATTTATTGGGAGACAGGGGTGGAATGTTGTAGTTTGAATGGATGTAACTCAATAGATGCAGTGGTTTAATAAAGCTTGTAATAGATCTACAACCACCTTTCTGTAATAGGTGTCACCATGGGCAGATCCTAGGGTCCAGCCCTAAGGTATGTTTGGGGGTGGATCTGATTTGTAGCTTAAGGAACGCAGCATGTTGGAGTTCTGCCTGGGCTGCTGGAGTATGCCTGCTTATGGTGATGGTAATGGGTTTTCTCTCTTTTGCTATTATGGAACTTCTGTGGAGCTATAAGCTTCCAATAACTTCCACCCCTTCTATAAAGTGTGCTTGGTTAGTTTATCCCAGCAACATGAAACTGTGGCAATAAGTTTAGAAGGGGAAGGTCTTAGTTTAGTTACACAAGCTACAGTCCGTCATGGCCAGGAAGATACGGTGAGGGGAGCTTGAGGCAGCTGGTCACATTCAGCCCACAGTGAGGGAGCAGAGTGGGGAATGCGCTGCTCAGGCAGCTCTCTCCTTCTGACACAGTCCAGGAACCCAGCCCGTGAAGTAGTTAAATTAGCTCTTCCCACCTCAATTAACCTAATGTAGATAACCCCTCACACTAGATCCTGCCAAGTTGACAATAGATAAGAACTATCACGGCCAACTTTCCCTTATTGTTAGAGAAAAGTCTGAGTTAAGAGTCTTTAAAAGAGGCAAGCTTTGTTTTGACTCGTTGTTGCTGGTTTTAGCCCATGCTCACTCCACCCTTTGTGATGGGCCTGGGGCCAGGCAGCACACCATGGCAGGTGAAAGTGGAAAAAAATAATAATAATTATAAAAATAAATAAATAAAGCCCATTCTCCTCATGATGAGGAGTGAGGAGTAAAAGAAAAGGATTGGGGTCTCACAACCTTCCTCAGGGACTCACCCAGGAATCTAGCTTCTTCTCACTATAGGTCCCCCTCCTCAACCTTCAATTGCCTCTCGGTAGCCCCACCGGCTGAGGAGCAAGCCTTGGATCCATGCGCAGACGGGAGGAATTCAGACGCACAGCAGAGCTCCTGTGAACTGCTCTGCTGCGCTGGCTCACCCACGATATCAACTCACCACGAAGGCGCGGAGCATGAGAACATGAAGAGGCCAGTGGCTAGTATACAGAACCGTGTGCGCGTGCGCGGGTGTGCGTGCGTGCGTGCGTGCGTGCGTGCGTGCGTGTCCACGCGCGCCCCCTCGTGGTGAGGAGTGTCTTCAAAGTCCCTCCCGGTCTCCAGGTGCCAGGCGCACGGAGGCGGCGCAGTTCTGATTGGAGGGAAACAGGAGACGCGTCTATGAGGACACGCCTGCAGGCCCTCTTCTCGCCACATGCTTGGTTCTTTCGTGCTTCCGCCACTACCGCCTATGGCTCACTATGCCGGTGAACTACTGGAAATCTGCCCCCGACCGTCTCCCTGCCAGGGAAGCTCAGGTGGAGATGGGCATCTGAAGGAAGGAGGGAAACGAAATTTCTTCTAGATGGCTGCCGGCTGCAGGGACGTCGTTTGTCCTCTGCTCGGTCAAGGGCTGCAGTAGTTCACTGTTAATGACTCAAAGCCGGGTAGGGGTGACGCGCTGACCCGCGGCTGACCACAGTCCCTGCGCAGGCGCCTCTGGCGGGGAGAGCAGGAAAGCTAACTTCAGCCTCCTGTTCCTGGCACGTGCAAAGCCTGCGTTTCTCTCGTGGATCCCCTGCTCCTGGAGTCAGAATATACAGTTCCAAAACACCTTAATGAGATGAGCACTGCTGGGGCCACCAGCTAATGTAAACATGCATGAATTACAAGGTTTCCCTGAACTACGGCCAATGTTTATGGTATGTGGAAAGGGTAGGATATTAATGGTCATTTGTCTTCTTAGAGTTATGTACTATCTTTGTCATGTGATGCATTGGCAGACTAACAAATGATCTGACACCCCCAAAGTAGATATCCAACCATCCTCCAGTCTTAGGGTTCACAAAGCTGACAGGGCTGGAGAGATGGCTTAGTGGTTAAGGCGCATGCCTGCGAAGGCGAAGGACCCAGGTTCGATTCTCCAGGTCCCACGTAAGCCAGATGCAGCACTGGACGGTGGTATTCTTGCAGCTTCCTTCTAAATCGATAGCCTAAAATTTACAGGCAGGTGGAGAATCATTTATCCCTTGAAGAACCATCCCCACACTCAGCAAAGAATGTTTCCAGAAAGTTCATTATAACAATTTTATTCTCTTATTCAACTGGCCTTTGTTTGAATGTTTTACCTTTTTCAGCATGAAGGACTGAACCTGGGGCATTAAGCAAGCTGGACAAGCACTCTAGAACTGAGCTGTGCATACCCAGCCTGTGCTTTTTTTTTTTTTTTTTTTTTTAAGGCACAGGAGCCCCAGCATGTTGTTCAGACTGGCCTCAAAGACCTTCCACCTCAGCCTCTATAGTAGGGGTTAGGGCAAGCACATAATACTGCACTCAGCTCCAGCTTTATATTTCTACCTACAAATATACTTACAGAATAAACTGAAATTAAATTGGAGAAACTAGACTAAACCATAGGCCTCAGGAAATGGTTTGAAGACAACAGGGCAGATTATTTTTATGAATTTTTTTCCTTAACAAATATACTTTTCAATATGTTGGCCTCTTTATACTGACCCAGCCTCTAGGATTAATAATGCCATTTCTTGTGTTCCTTTGTCTGGACAATTTTTTTTCTTTCAGACTTGAAAACCCACAGAACCTACTTCCACTCCCCAGTGTCTTAAATCTAGAACCAGGGATAATGAGTAAGTTGCTTTTCAATAAAAGTTTTCCATTTGTCTGGCATTTTAAGTTCATTTTCTTTTAGAAAAAAAAAATGGATCTATGTAAAGTTTCCAAGTCTAGACTTGAGGCCATTCCTTGGAACTATACGCCTATTCCCACAGCTGCAGAGTGCAATTCCAGCCTCCTTGGGGTTAGTTTTCAAAGAGTTACCTTTGGAAGGAACTCTGGAAAACACATATACAGAAACATGCATCAGAATCTCCTTCTTGCTGGTTGAAAAATGCCCAGAGCAGAGTGTGTCAGGGTGAGTAGATCCACACAGGTCCATTGGCTTCTTCCCTCACAGTTATAAGCAGTGGGCGTCCATCCTTGGCATTCCTAACCTGAGCCCTTCTCATCACTCTGTGCCTTCTCCAGGTGTTTTCTGCTGCCTAAAAGTAAACATAGCAGCTTTCTGATGAGGCGGGATGCCCCCACTAGTTACCCCAGAGGATACCCAATTCAAGACAAATTAACCATACAATAAAGGAGAGAAAAAACATAGAACAAGATCCTTTTGTTCAAAGAATATTTATTTTTTCCCCTTTTGTTCTAGCTAAATGAATTTCTTAGAGGAACCTGAAAGAAAGGGAAAAGGGTGCTGAAAAAGACATATGTGATTGAAATTAGCTGTTATCTTCAGGCTGCCACTGGATGGCACATGGGATAATAAATTAAATGAAGTAGAAACCACGACCTGAACTGGAAATGTGCTTTATGCCTCATGTAATTAATCTCTATTGAAACAGCTAAGCCATTTAATTTGTATTGCATGGATAATGAAAGGGGCATATAAGATTTAACTCTTAACCAGCAGAGAAGGTGTAACCTCCATGCTTGAAAATGGACAGAGAGTTTCCTGAGGACTCTTTAGATCTCTGGTCATCCACCACAGCTCCTTTCGGGTCTTGCCTCTTAACTGTTTCAGCCCATGTATAACTTTGGGACATATCCTTTCATCAGGACATCTTAAGATTCATCAAAGGCTGTGCATGTAGCTTAGGAAGTTGCTAACCACATAATCTTCCCCTTCCCAGAATGCCTTTCTCTCAATACTTGGAAAGGACTGAGAGAGGAGCTTCCTGAGTTATTAAGTCTGAGACCTCCATGATCCTCTGAAAATACTGGCATGGTAAAGTGGCCTTGGAAGAAGACAGAGCCAGGAACGAGTCAGCATGGTGCCTAACCCTCACCTGTAGATTCCTTTAGCACTTGACTCAGTCCTACTAAAGACTTAGTAAGAGTACCCTAGGACTGTGAAGCAGAGATGCTGTTGAGAACCCAGAAACTTGTCTGCTGGGCTCCTCCACTAGCTCCCCTGAAGGGTCCCCTCTGCCTTTGCCTACCCCCGGATTGCAAGCCTGAGTCTCCTCATATCTTGGGTTCAAATATTTGGGCAGAGGTGGGGGAATGTGGAGTTGAGTAATATTTCTGTAAAACAGAAAAGAATGTCCTGGGACAGTGTGATATAAATTCACATTTAGAAATTTCAGTAAAAGGTCATCTATTGAACGGACACTGCTTTTTGGAAAAATGTGTAACTTATGCAGGCATGTGTCCTTTCACATAACCTTTGCTTCCCTTTGCCTTGCATCTTTTCCTTCTGTCATCGACAGGATGAACACGCTCACTGCAGGGACGGTGAGCACGACACAGATGCCCCCACCATGGGGGAGCAAGGTAGAATCTTCAGGTGGAAGCAGTAGAGAGGGAACGCAGAGAAAGGGGTCGTAAAAGTGCTGTCAATTATAGTGTAGTAGTCCAAGCTGTTAAGTACTGCGAAGTACTGTTAAGTACTAAATAGGAAAGGCAGGCATTGGACATCTCAGTGGTTAAGATGCCTGCCTGCAAAGCGTAAGGCCTCGCATTTCACTCTCCAGGTCTCATGTAAGCCAGACACACAGTGACAGAAGTGCACGAGGTTGCACGTGTGCATGAGGGGACACATGCTTCTGGAGTTCGAGTGCAGTAGCTGAAGGCCCAGTAGCAGCAATCCTCTCTCTCTCTCTCTCTCACTCTCTCATAATAAAATAAAATAAAATCAGCCATTGATGGTACTCTATGACAGTTTCTTAGTCAGGAATCTGCATTTCAGCCTCAATTCCTCTTTGAGCAGTCACCAGAGTGACTAGAATCACAATGTTCAGAGAACTGCGTCACACCTTCTTCCCATCTTGGCCTGCTCATCACCAACACTTTCTTCCTTTATTGCACACCTCTCAACTTCTGAGTGTCTATCCTAGGTGACCACAGTACACTAACCCTGTTCTGAAAATGCCCCAGGGTTCCACATTGTCTCTTCTACCAAGTCCATTTCTTCATCAGGTCATCTGGCCAATAATTTTCCTTTTCACTAGCTGCTGGACAGAATACAACCTAAATAAATGAGTCTACACTAGGTGACCACTCATTGTAAAGGTAATTCTTCATTAAAAGGAGAGCCTCCGCATGTAGCATAGTTAGCGTTGAGAATGGTTAACAAGGAAGAAAGACTTAGAGGAGAAAGAGAAGATCTTTCCTATCCCACCTCTCAGTCATTTTACTGCAAGCCACTTAGCCAAGAATTCCCCAGTCTTGGAAATACCCTCTCCATCAGAAAGTAACCTATTGAGACAAGGCCCTTAACAGGTCAGTCCTGTATTTTAGTCATTATTAAATATGAGGGTGTTGAGATGATGTCTTACAAGGAATGATAGTCCCCGTATGCCCTCTTCCCTTTGTCTCTTGGATCACTGGTGTGCTGGGAGCCAATATCATGCTGCCATGGCCCTCAGCCAGCTCCTTGGACAGTTCTGTGATAAGGAACTGAGATTATTCTTTTGTAGCCATGGCTGACATCTTGATCAGCATGCCAGAGAAGCCCCTAAGCTGTCTACCTTCTCTTATGAAGGGAAGATTAGAACTCATGATTTTTCTTTAAATTTATTTATTTGACAATTTTACACAAATATGTAATATATTCTGATCATATACAACCCCCATCATCCTCTCTTGTGTATCCAACTCCAGGCAAACCTCTTCTTCTTCCCAACTAGCCCCTCTTCAACTATAACTTTTTTGTAACTCATAATTTAATTATGTGAGCATAGATGGTTACTTACTGGAGCATAACAACTATCCAGTGGCTATGCCACTGAAGAAAATGTCTCCCAGCAGCCATTAGCTGCCAATCAGTTCCTTATGGAGTGGTGGGGCTTCATAAGTTCCCTCCCACTCCATGACAGAATGTTGATGGTCCCCGTCTGTGTAGGCCTTGTACAGGTAACCAGGTAACCACAGCTGCTGCGACTTCATGAGTGCAAAGGTCATATCATGTCCAGAAGACGACATTCCACAGTACTCTACCCCTCACTCTAATTTGTCCATTCTTTTGCTCCAACTTTCACATGTTCCCTGAGCCTGAGAGGAGGTGGTTTAGGTAACTCATTTAAGGTTGAGTACTCAATAGTCACTTACTCTCAGCAGTCTGACCAGTTATGAATCTGTGTGAACCTCTGCCCACTGCATAAAGAAACTTCTCTGATCCAAGTCAAGAGCAGCACTGATCTATGAGCATTAGCACAGAGCTTTGGAAGACAGTCTGCTGGGCACAGCATGTACATTCAAGTAAAACTGGTAGTAGCTTCTTCCCATGGCCAATGACTCCTTCTAACTTCTGATATGCACAGATGGTAAGCATAAAAGGTTACTACTTGAAGTTGCTACTGTCAATATACTGCTATATAACTAATAAAAATATTAAAATTTGTATATAATGTATATAAAGCTACAAAATAGCATGAATCAATTTTATTTGTTTATAGAATTAGCAAATATTAATGCTGCTTTTAGACAATATATTTAGTTATCTTTTTTGGCTTTTTTTAAACTTGTTAATGTTTTTTTATTATTCACAACCTCTAATTATAGACAATAAGCCAGAATTCCATCCCTCCTCACTTTCCCCTTCACAACTCCACTCTCCATCACATCCCCTCCCCTTCTCAATCAGCCTCTCATTTTGATGTCATCAGCTTTGCCTCCTATTATGCTGGTCTTCTATAGGTAATACCAGACACTGTGAGGTCATGAATACCCAGGTCATTTTGTGTCTGGAAGAGGCTATTGTAAGGAGTCCTACCCTTCCTTTGGCTCTTATATTCTTCCTGTCAACAATTCCACAATGGACCCTGAGCCTTAGAAGGTGTGATAGAGACAATTCAGTGCTGAGCACATCTCTGTCACTTCTCAGCACTATACTGCCTTTTCAGTCATCCCCAACGATGTCATGTTGTGTTGCTTTAAAGAATATATATATATATGTTTTACTTACTATTTATGAACAATAAAAGCCAGCAATATTATATTACAATAAAATGAACTTGTAATAGAGAAAATTATACTAATTATAGCAACTTACATTCTACTGACATATAATTCATGAAGGTTTATTCTCATCCACTTGGCTGGTAAATTTCAGAACAGTTGGAGGCACTAATCATGGTTTTGACTTCATTTGAGCATCGGTCTTTATAATTGAATTATCATTTTCCACCTTTTGGTTTCTGTGTATTTCCTTATTGAGACTGACAAATCTAATTATCCCAAATTTGTTGGAAATAAAGAATCTGCAGTAAAAATAAGTGGAGTCAGGAAATGGTGGGAACAAGGGTGTCCCTCTCCATGGATCAGGGTACTGCAGCCAAAGACTCCAGCTGTGCTCACCACAGCAACCCTGGACTATAATTCCCTTCAGCAGCACATTCTGAGCCCTTTGTTCCTTAAGTGAACACATTCACCTACATTTTGGTTTGCAGAATCAGGAGTGCAGCAACTGAACAAACAGTAATATACTTGATATCTATCCAAAGCATCGCACTCAAACAACAATAGAAACTGATCATCTCACTCAGTTCCTAAGTGTCCAAAGACTTGGCTCAGCTGGTCTCTCTTAGGATCAGAATCAAGATGTGGTCAGCTGATGGCCTGACAGTCATTGATCCATTTTCAGGCTAGCTCACACACATGGTCATGAGCCAGAGACCTCAGCTCCAGGCCATCTGGCACTCTCTGTAGGGTGGTTTAGTGTATCACGAACATGCCGCGAACTTTCCACAAGCAATCCAGGGAAGTATGCAGAGGTACTGCTGTTTCATGACCTACTGTCAGACATTGAAACCCATGACTTCTGTGATGTCCTTCGGTTTGCACAGAGCTTGCAGCTTTGCAGCAAGGTAGAAATCCACTTACTTTAATCTGAGTCATTTAGAAAATGTACAGCCAATTTTTCATTTCATCATCATTAGAAATACAAGTAACTGAAAGGTATTAAATCAATCTTAAATTATTTATTCAAAGCTAAGAAAATCCATGATCCTGATGTCTTTAATTATTTTTTAAAGTTTCGTGGAAAAGCTAAAACTCCTTGTTTTGAAATTTCTAGTTTATTACACTGATTATTGCAGTCCAATAATATACATCACTAACATCTTCAAAACACAATGGAAAGAAAAGAAAGATAGAAAATATACACTAGTCTTGGAAACAATTAGAGATGTTTCCCTCATGTACAGCAGGGATGACTCAGGTAAAATCTGTACTGTTAAACAGTGCTATGATGATAGTAAGTTATGGTAGAATTATTGTGTACTTCTCAGCTAAATGGACATAGGAAGGAATCCTTAATTATGTTTAACCTTTATCAAGTAACTAACTCCTTGACCTTCCATTGTCTAGCAAATGATACCTATTTTTCAGGTAAATTAGAAGAATAAGAAAGGATTTTAGTAACATTCCTACTGTAAGTTCTGCTATTTTTAGGGGCTCAGAAAGGCAGCTTTATTGTAATTTTTACAATAACATCTATGAGCATTTTAGCATATGTTACATTCTAGATATTAAATCACATTTAAAATGTATGTTGGAATTTGCTTGCAGTGAAATCCTTTGTTAGCTTTTATTTGAAAATAGAATCTTTCTGTAGGAAAGCAATGACCTTGACGTGACCAAAGAGTTGGTCTAGCCATTTTAATATTAGGTTGACCCTGAGTGGGGAAGAATTCACCTATGCAAAAAATAGTACCTAAGGATCTTCATGAAAGAAGAGGAAAAGAAAGTGCTCTGGCCTCTTATTCTATCCGTTTGAATCCAGCTATAGGTGGTAAAGAGGCCAGAGATAATAAACAAGGATACCTGCTTAGGTACAAGGTTATTTGTCTAGCAAAGGGCTTTGACATCATGTAATACAGTATTTGCTGTGTTAATAGGCCTCATTCATATGCTGGTAAAGGTTCTGCTCCTGATGAAGAGGGATACCTTTAAAATTAATATAAAGGGCAGCTGTGAGTTTTCATTTAATATAGTCTGATCACCCCAATGTGTGTGCAATTTATCATACATTTATCTATGGTCACACTGGCCCAGTAGAAAATTAGAGAACATACCATTCTCTTAAATAGAATGCACATGCATTTTGCTTTTAACCCATGCTTATCCTAACAGTTCAAAGAATAAATTAAATTTAGAGTGCAGTTTTCATAGTGGCACATGCAGTGATGTACTATAGTTCCACCCCTTATTTTTAGCTGAGAAGAGAAGGGATGTCTCTGAGCCCATACAGCTCCGGAGAAGGAAGTTGGTGGTGGGCTCATGTCTGCTGATTCCTTATATATCAACCCTGTATATCAACCCTGGGTGAAAGTGGGCAAGGTTCTACATGAGGGTCTTCTTATTTAAAAAAAAAAAAAAACATATTTATTTGAGAACAACAGACACAGAGAAAGAGGCAGATAGAGACAAAGAGAATGGCCACGCCAGGATCTCCAGCCACTGCAGACGAACTCCAGACGCATGTGCCCCCTTGTGCACCTAGCTAACATGGGTCCTGGGGAATCGAGCCTCAAACCGGGGTCCTTAGGCTTCACAGGCAAGTGCTTAGCTGCTAAGCCATCTCTCCAGCCCGGGTCTTCTCCTTTTTATCCACTCTACTCTCTCTTTTGAATGGATTTAATCATCCTGTCAACTTTTCTGTAGAGTAACAGTTATTATTTATTGAAAGACATTTGGACAGTAATTTCTTTCTTCTTCCTCCATGTAGGTTGAACTTATCTCCTTTTGTGGGAAGTCCATCACAGTGAAGTCATATCCCATGCCTATTACCTCCTTCCTCCAGCCCCACCTGAGAAATACCCTCAGCACTTTCACATACCCAGTCCCATTGCATGGGTCTTACCTGGGCAAGACACAGTGCCAAATGATAAAGGAGCGAAGAGCCCTGCACTCCTTGTGGACTTCGGGACCTTGAGGTGCTTTTCCCCCAAGCTTTTGTGATCTACTTCACAGAGCCACTTGGCCCTCAGTATCCCAAAACAATCTTCTGTTGCACCTTGATCATTAGGTCTTGGTTTAAAACTAAAATCAGATTTCTGAGCACTATCTCCAGCCCTGAATTAGAATTACTTCACTAAAAATCTTAAATCCAGGTGACTCTTAGGCACACCAAAATCTACAACTTACATGCCCATAAAAATCAATGATTAGTCTCTGCCACATGCATTATTTTATTATTTGTCTTTTTATGAGTAAAAGAAAATATATATCTTACACATTGTGCTGCTGACTTCTTAATAATAGCAACTCTAATTTTTCACTTGTCCCTCTGTCCTGCAGCCCCCATCACCACTTACTGAATAAATTAGTCCTTCAGCTTATTAAATCACAGTCTAGTGAAATATGAAGTAAAATTATACCTTCTTGAAACATGTTTTCCCCAGGAAAGCTGAAGAGGAAACTTTAATTTTTATAATTTTTAAACATCCTTTCCAAGGAGTGCTTTGCCATACAGTCTTCCAGACACAATATGGCCGTGGTATTTATGACTTCATAGTGCCCGCACTGCCTCCACAAAACCTGCATAATAGGTAGAGAAAAAAATGATAACATCAAAAAAAGTAAAAGAGATAATTGAAGAGAAGGGATTTGGTGGAGGCTGGATTCATGAAAGAGGAAGCAGAGAGTGGTGGGAAGGGATTATGGCCATGTTAGATTATCTATGTGTATGAAGGCTATCAACAAAATGTTAAAACAACAAAGTCTTTCTAAAGTTGTCAAGCTTGATTTAAAGCTCTTTGAGAACATGAAAGACACTATTGGGGCCCTCACTTCCCTGTTTTGTCATCCCTTCTCTTCCTGACTACTCTGGGTTCATTGGAAAATCCGGATTCCTTATCCTGGGCCTGCGAGCTTCATCCTCAGCTGAGAATGGTCTAAGTGTAGAATAGGGGGTGTGACTTTAGGCTTAGTCCCATCAGCAAAATCCCATCCACTGACCTCAGATTATCCAGGAGTGTTTGGGAGCCAGTTAGAGCTAGGGGACCTGTGAAGCCTTCTTCATAGGAAGGAGAAATTAGGTAAGCTTGGTGGAAGACATCAGCCTCAACACAAGATAGATGTTGTGGAAGGCAGCCCAGAGATGAAGAGAAATTGAGTCCCTACTGGCCTCAGTGGGTAGATGAACCCAACCATCCCTCTAGTCTTGGATTTGCTAGTTACGTTACATGGGGCTGATTATTTAAGTCGCTTTGATGGGTGTGTTTTGTTATATGTAACCCAAAGTATCCTGAGCTTCAAGGGTTATGTTGACCCTCTCCACCACTATATCCTAAAAGCTCAGTATGGAATGTAATGCAAAGTAGTTAAGGAATTATTTATTTATTTATTTTAGTGAATACATAAACATGAGCCATGTCTTCCCATTTTGTGAGCTTACTAAATGGGATACTCTCAGAAAATGTGGCAGACACACTACTCAACTTATGGTATCCAAAAGACTAAGCTATGCATTCACTAGGTGAATCCATGTTCCATGGTCTGGGCTAATGTCTGGGGAGATTTCGAATAAGGAAGACAAAGTGATTTGGGCTTGCTGGTTTCCTGAAATAATTCATACCCTGTGCTGGGTGGGGTCACATAAATGTTCCCAGTTAATCTCATAGAAAAAACAAACATATTGCAAGAGTGATTGTCACATGCAACACTATGTGAGGACATTGTCATTCAAGCTCAGGGTGTGGTCCTTTATCTCATGCCACAATTTGGTGATGGTGCTTAGAAAACCTGACAGGCTCCCTGACCTTGCTGGAGGCAGGAGAAAAAGGACAGCATCAAAGACATCTGAAGCTCCTGAAATCTTGCAGTGGGCGCTCCTTCATTTCCGGTCTCAAGGTCACTCAAGGGGAAGCACCAGCCTTAATCCCAGAGGGAGAAGCAGTGCTTGACAACCACACCGCTTTGCCTCTTTCTTTGACTGGAGCTAGTGTTTGGCTTCCATGATCGCCATGTGAGCATCACGCCTGTTGCTCTGCTGGAGGGTTTTCAGCCTCTGTGAAGATTATTTCACTTGACAAGGGGGCCCGCTCTAATGGGAAGCATTGTCACATCTCTTTACATCTCCTTTCTGAGTTCACAGAGGTAGATCTCATTAACCTGCTTTCCATGCCAGTTTCCCCGGATTTTCCCTTCAGCAGCCCCTTTGATACACAGAGAGCTTGAAACGGTCACATTGCTCCCTGCCTAGGTGGATTTCCTGCAGCAGCCAAGTGAGCTGCTCAGTAACCAACAGTGTGGGTCATGGGGCTCCTCCGAAGTCAGCTGCTCTGTGATTGCAGACTGCACTAGTAAGGATGTCATCAGCCCAGTTTCATGCCCAGCCCTGCAACAGGCTGGGTTGTGAGTATGATGCTGCTGGACTTGGCAGAGGCTCTGATGTCCCTGTAGTGAGCAGGCAGGGCAGCTTGGCATTCCATCCCAGTGGTTGGTAGCCAGGGCCTGAGAACTTCCTCAGCACTGAGAGACAGCCTTCAGGTTGGGACATCAACACCGAGTGATGGCACGGGGAGAGGACAAGGAGAGGCAGAAGAGGATAAGGAAAGGAAGAGGGCGGGTGAAGGGGGAGGAAAGAGGAAGGGCAGAGGGAAAGAAGGCAAGTGACTTGTACAGAGCTTCTTCTGCTTCCTTCTGTCTATGATTTCTCAGCATCTTTTGGTCCAGGTTTACTTCCCAGCCTGGGTCCTGGGCTAGCAGGTGCTATCATTGTAGCTGTGACTAGAATTGGTCTTAGTTGGACAGGACCCTGCTCCTGGGGCATTGTGTGGGTTAACCAGAACATTAGGGTTAAAATGGAATAGGCCAGGCATGGTGGTTCAAGCCTTTAACCCCAGCACTTGGGAGACAGAGGTAGGAGGATCACTGTGATTTCAAAGCCTGCCTGAAACTACGTAGTAAATTCCAGGTCAGCCTGGGTTAGAGTGAGACACTACCTTGAGAAAACCAAAAAAAAAAAAAAAAAAAAAAAAAAAAAATTAAAAAAAAATTTAAAATAAGGAATGGCCAGGAACAACAGGGAAGAGAAATAGGAAAGTTTGCTAGTATATGAAGGGGATGATGCCTAGATAAGAGGAAGGACAGGTTTCTGGAAAAACAACAAAGCTAGCTTTGGCAGCTTATGCAGAGCCCCTCCTGAGGAGCAAGCTGAAGGCACAGTGGCCTTGTCCTGTTGAAACTTCTCAGCTTCACAGGTATCTAAGCCTGTTACACATTCCTGCAGCTGATGCATCTAATTGCCACAGACTGAATTATGGGTAAGTGACTTCTAGAAAAGCTCCAACCTGTGCCAGTAAAGTGATTACTCAGGATCATTCCCCCGGGGGTGGGCACGGGAAGAAGAAATGGTAGAACAAGCTTATAAGGCCAGATACCAGAGGCAGCCCTTATCACCTTTGACCCTTAACTCAGCCCACTCTTTACTCTGGAGGGTGTACATCCATTCCACTTTCCTTTCTCTCATACTAAATGTATTTTTTCTTTCTCTATGTGTGCCTCATTGTGTGAACTCTTCTTCAGGAGTGCAAGACCTGAGGCTGTTGCCACACTTAGAGTGGAGGGAGTTCAGGAAGGAGGCTTATCTACCCATCCTGGGGCTCCCACACACCTTTAGACTTTCAGCCTCCCTTCTACCCTCACCAAGTTGTTCCCATTTGGATTTCTTTTAGGAATCCTGCTGCTTCGCTGGCTGGAGTCTGCTGAGGCTCCCAAAACCATGCTGTTGCAGCATGGCCCAGCTCAAAGTTGGCCCTCTACCTTGTTACTCATATGACCCTGCTCCTGGGATCACGTGGGTGCAAACTGTGAGAACTGCTGCCAATCTCAACATCGTTATCACAGGTTGAAGAATGATGTCTTAGACCCAAATCTGGCCTAATCTTCTGTCTCACAGAGCAGTAGTTCTGCCGTCAGAAATGCATGGCTGTTTGTTGTGATTCCAGCCAAGAACCTTCACTCTGAGCCCGACCTGAACAGGACAAAAATCCTCAACACCCATCAGGGCCTGCGTTAAACTGTGTTTATTCTTAATCACCCCCATCCAGTCCTTGAGTCTCTCTGAGCCGGTAGTGGGCCCTGGAAATCCCCTGCCTGGCTTGGGGTTCCCTGCTTATCCCCATGCCCATTTCCTGCGGGTGATTGTGGGAGTCCCTCGGACCTCCCACCTCCCGAGTCTTCAGTGGTTCCCTATTGTTCACAGAAGGAAAAGGAATTAAAAAAAATGAAATCAGGGCTGGAGAGATGGCTTAGCGGTTAAGGACCCCAGTTCGAGGCTCAGTTCCCCAGGTCCCACGTTAGCCAGATGCACAAGGGGGCGCACGCGTCTGGAGTTCATTTCAGAGGCTGGAAATGAAATCAGAGAAGTTTTAAATGTCCATCAATTCAGATCAAAAGTAGATGCAGGGCTGCAGAGATTGCTTAGTGGTTAAAGGTGCTTGCACACAAAGCCTAATGGATTTGATTCTCCAGTACCCCACATAAAGCCAGATGCAAAAGGTGGCACATGCACCTGGAGCTCATTTGCAGGATAAGAGGCACACCCATCCCTCCTCTCATTCTCTCTCTGCTTACAAATAAATAAATGTAAATATTCAAAAAATATATTTTAAACTTTTTATTCATTTATTTGAGAGACAGAAAGAGGAAGAGAAATTGCCAGGACCTCCAGCTGTTGCAAATGAACTTCAGACACATGTGCCACCTTGTGCATTTGGCTTACTTGTGTCCTGGAGAATCAAACCTGGGTCCTTTGCCTTTTCAGGCATGTACCTTAACTGCTAAGCCATCTTTCCAGCCCTCAAAAAAAATATTTTATAAAGTAGATGAACCTATGAAGTAAAACTATTAAGTTCTTTCTAATTTTATTAAGAAAAATATCTAAAAATGTAGATACAATATAGGTTCATACAGAGTATTTACATACATATATGAATATTATAGTTACAAACAGTTGGATTGACTTTAATAGTAGTAGTACTAAAATTAAAGATCTTAATTAAATTTGGTTAAACTTAGTTCTTAAATAATTAAAGTGCTGGAAGAAAACTAGTAAAGTGAAATGTAAAAGAAATCCTTAAAAATCTTATGAACAATGGGCTGAGGATCAAGCTTAGTGTGAGCACTTTTGTGTCATGTTCCAGGCCCTGTGTTCAGTCCCCAGCATTGAAAAAAAAAATAGGTAAATGAACAAGCAAACAAAGAAACACATTTTATGAAAGAATGACTTCTAGGGAAGACATCAGTGGGATTGGTAGAAGTTGTTGCAAATGGTAAAGAAATAGACTGCCTTGTACTACTTAGATGGTTCCAGAGGGCTTGAAAGGAGTAAAAGACACTCATCAAATTAATCAGGGGAATAGAGAGTATGTGAGAAGAGTAACACCCTCTGCCAAGGAATATTTATCTAAGAGTACCCAGACAATTAAATAGTAGGAAGCCTAGGAAGGTGATATGTAATATTAGTAGATGAAGCAAAAAAAAATGAAATTAACAGTTAAAATTTCATTCCAGATTTTTTAAGCCAGTATAATAAGAATAGAGAAATGTATCATTAACATGATAAACAGTCATCAAACAAAACAAACCTCTCATTTAAAAGTCAGCATCGTGGTATTGTTCCTAAATCAAACATAAGCCACAGAAAAGCTCTTTACATTCAACATTGCCATTATGGATATTTTAGTCATTGTAAGATGATAAACTAAATCCTGACTAAAAGGGAAAAATACAGTTATCAACTTATATGCCAGCCTTTCTGAAGGTTCAATAATGGAGCATTTTCACACCCAGGGGTTGATGCTGGGAGGATGTATTTCTGGAAGACAGTTTGAAAGTGCTATCTAAAACTTCACACATATATATGAAATTCTTCAAGATAGGCAAAGGTATATGTGCGTGAGTGAAAATGATGTATTTTCAATATTTACATAGGTAGAAAGTACTATCGTTTGGCTCATTTCCAAGTTCATGAATATATTTTCTTGAAATGAATATGACTCTGTTAGTTGAGGTTTTATAATTTCACATAAAGTCTTAAGTAAGCACTCACCATATACCTAAAATTTATTACTTTTACATGCAGGAGTGAATACCTGCGTTTGGTTAGAAGAAAGCATGTGGAGCAGGTCCTGCAAGGAACGCTAACATGTCAGCTGTGAAGTCCTCCTGTGAGTTTCTTTCACTCATTACTTTTTATTCTTTAATTTTGACAACTTCCACAATTATAGGCAATAAGCCATGATAATTCCCTCCTACGACTACAATCTCCCCCCTCCGAAATCTACCCTCCATTGAAGCCCTCTTTTTTCCAATTAGTCTCTCTTCTATTTTGATATCATCATTTTTTGTTTCCTCTTCAGGTCCTGCATAGTTAGTATCAGGCTCTGTGAGATCATGAATATCGAGGTCATTTTGTGTGTAAGAGATGGCACTGTAAGCAGTACTCCCCTCCAGTTGGCTGTTACATTCTTTCTGTCATCTCTTTCATAATGGTCCCTGAGCCTTGAAGGGTGTGATAGAGATGTCTCACTTAGTGCTGAATACTCCACTATCATTTCTCAGCACTCTGGTGAAGTTTGAGAGCCCATTGGTCACTGGCAACTGAAAAAAAGAAGCTTCTCTAGCCAAAAGTGAGAATAGTATGAATATATAGGCATAAGCACAAGTGTTTAGAGGGTAGTTTGATGTGCATAATATATCCATTTAGCCAGAAAACTGTAGTTGTTACTCCCCTAGGGCTTATGATTTCCCTAAACTTTTGATTTTGGGCAGCCAAGCTAAGGGCTTATTTCAAGGCCTCCGATGTGAGCCTTTTGAGCCTTGTTGGAAGGAGGTTCACCGTACAATTCTTTGAAAAGAATAGCCTCTGGGGTTGGAGATGGCTTTAGCAATTAAGGTGATTGCCTGAGAAGCCTTAGGACCCATGTTTGATTCTTCAGATCCAACGATAGCCAGATGCACAAAGATGAGGGAAGTGCAAGAATGACACATGCCTACTAGGTGGTGAAAGGGTCTGTATTTCACTTACAGTGACTGAGGCTCTAGTGTACCAATTCTCTCTTTGTGATTAAAAAAAAAAATGGCCTCTAGAACAAGTAGAAAGTCTGTCAGTCCTACATAAATCCAGCAGGAAAGTCAGGTAGGCATGCGTAGGCATGAGTTCCAGGCTTTGGGAAAAGGAGGGGAAGTAAAGATACAGAAGAGAAGGTCCCCAAAGGACCCTTGTACACAGTTGGTCACTACCTGAGAGGGTTGACGAGATGTGTGGGGACCCGTAGTCCCTATTTCTTAGCTAACTTCAGCATTGCAAGCCTCAGAGGTATGACTCAACTTCTGTGGGTAACTCAGGTCCCTGAGGAAGTCTCTTTAGAGGATATTGATTTTGCATGTCTTAGCATCCCATCTATGGGTGAAATTTAGGAAGAAAGAAGAATTCACTAGGACTTGCCTTCTGAATTTACGTTATATTCACATTGTCATTTTGTAAATCTCCTAAATACATGAAGACAGTTGTGATACAATTAGAAAGTAAAGTGATCTCACAAGTTTGTTTTATTTTTTCCATATTATTAAACATTGCCTCTGAAGTATATAAAATAAAACAAAGTAGCACTATCTCTAATCTTTGGGTATTGAAGAGGATTTTTTAAAAATTAATTTTAGACTCAGTGAATGCAGTCAAGTTGGTACCATTGCTAGCCTCCTCCCTGTCCTCCCTGCTCTGCAGGGACCTGCCTAGTTGGGGAATATGTGTCGTACATTGTGGGTTAGCCATTAGTTATGGGTAGGAGGCAATGTCTCTGTGTATTATGACCCAACGTGCAGCTCTGACAGTCTTTCCACTCCCTTTTCCACAAATTTCCCTGAGCCATACTGGGTGGTTCATTTTAGGTCTGCTTCAGTGATGAGGTCTTGGGAGCTTCTGTGTCTCTGGATATCTGGTTTGGTAGGAGTTAATTGTTCTCTGTATCTATCTGTTCACCCTTGTGTTGGTACCAGGTACACTCCCAAAATAGCACTTTAGCTTGTTTCTCTATTTATTCTTAGTTTCAGCTGGGGCCATTTTGAGATATGATGGGGTGGTTCTCTCCTTAGGATCTGCATCTATCTGAAAAAGAGAAGCAAATTCTCCAACAGAGAGTAAAGGTAGAACCAGATAAATGGGATAACCTTTGGTTTTTTTTTAGAGATAATTGAGTAGGTGTAGGCCCTCTTGTAGCCCGCAATTCGTGGAAGCTTGATAATGGTGAGTGGGCTCTTTTTTGAATATGGATTCTTATTTGTTTCCCAGCTCCAGTTATGTATTCCATTCCACTGAGCAGATCAGTTACCAAATCAAGATCAGTTGGTTTCCCACCATGGCTGTGCACTATTGAACTTGTGTGAGCATCACATCAGGTTGTTTGCTGCTAAGTACATTAGACCATATGGTGGTTTGATTCAGGTATCCCCCATAAACTTAGACCTTCTGAATGCTAGGTTCCCAGCTGATGTAGATTTGGGAATTAATACCTCCTGGAGGGAGTCTATTGTTGGGGTGGGCTTATGGGTGTTATAGCCAGTTTCCCCTTGTCAGTACTAGACACATTCTCCTGTTGCTATGGTCTACCTTATATTGGCCAGGGGCTGATGTCCACCCTCTGCTCATGCCATCATTTTCCCTGCCATATCATGGATCTTCCCCCTTGAGCCTGTAAGCCAAAATAAACCTTTTTACCCCCCACTAGCTTCTCTTGGTTGGGTGATTTCTACCAGCAATGTGAACCTGACTGCAACAGACCATGATTTGCTTGGACAGATATTGGTCATTTTACCCCAGCCACTCATGTAGCAACTTCTGGCAGTAGACTTGCTGTCCAGACTAGCTTCCAGCCATGTCACTCCATGTTACATACCAACAGCATATGGCATCTTCAGCAGTAGGGTCTTACCACTAACCTTTAGTGGGTCATCAAGTACTCTGGCAGAAATCTGTCTTCTTTTGGGAAAATAGGTCTCTCTGATCAAGAGCTCATTATGGATGATGCCACATGCTGGTACTGGGAGTTACAGGTCAGTGCCCAAGAAGAGAAGGAAGAAAAAGATAAGTAATATGAAAGAGAAGAGAGAGAATAGGGAGAGAGAGAGAGAAAGAGAGACAGACACACAGAGAGAGAGAGAAACAGAAGATTAAGGTCAGTCTTCATCATACCCTATCCAGAGCCTTGTGATTCAGGTGTTCCCTCTAAGTATCTTGTGAAGGTTCAATCATTTGGTCTGTCTTTAAGGATGTAAAATTTTATGGTACCATTGTCATTTGGGTCCAATTTTGTGTCTCCCACCCACCCTATTGTCTGGTCCTTGAGATGCTTGCTAGGTATGTTGGCATCTCAGGTAGATTTACGTTAGGAGCTGTAGATGAGTGAGACTATGTGGTGATTATCTTTCTGTGATTGGGTGAACTTGTTGAGAATGATCTGTTGGAGTTTCAACCATTTTTCTTTAATTTTCATTGTGCCGTTTTCCCTTACTGCTGTGTAGAATTCCATTGTGTTCTCATACAGAACAAATGTATTCTTATGAATAATAAAACTACAGTGGCAGATTGCTTTAAAATGATAAATTATCTCTCCATTCATTGGTCCAAACAGTTAGCTTCATTAGTAGATATAATACCAAGAGAAGCTTCCGCGTCTTCCTCCTCTTTGAATTTCAACCTTCAATCACTTATCAAAATTGTTCATGTTCACCTGCAAACATGTACAGTGAAGTTGCAGAGGTTTCATTGAGGTTTTCCAAAAAAGCTCAAAGTGAATATCCAGGGGTAATAAAGCAGGCCAAGCAGTTGCCGTAGAAATGTATGTCTGATCTGTCCAGACCAGCTGAGCATGTTTGGTCTGTTCATATTCCAGGCTCCACTGGCATGTTCCATGTGTCCTATGTGCTCCCTCATGTCCCCCAAGTCCTCCTAGTTCCTCCTTAGATGTGTTGGTTCATTGATTTTCTTGTTTTATTTTTAGTGCTGGAGACTAAATCCAGTGCATGCGAACCACAGGCTACTACTGAGCTGCACCCCATCACAGCCATCATCTCAGTCCTACCCCTATCAATCAGTGCTCTTTTCCAGTGAGTCTCAAGGTATGGTGTGAAGACATTTTAGAATATCTGAGGTCCTTCCACAAATAGCTGAGAGTTCTAAGCTGTGTTTTATTTATGCATGTATTTGTGTGTGCAGACGTGCATATGTGTGCATGTTTGTGTGGAGACCACAGGACAACCTCAAGGGTCGTTCCTCAGGAACTCTGTTCATCTTTTTTGTTAATCTGAGAGCATCTCATTTTCCTGGAGTTTGTCAATTCTGCCTGACTGACTGGTCAGTGAGTCCCAGATGTCCTCCCATCCGCTTCCCCAGTGCTGGGATAGGCACACACCACCATGCCTGGCATTTTTATTAGCATACTCAAGGTTGAACTAAGGTTCTCATTGTTGTGAGGCAAGCACTTTACAGGCTGAACTATCTCCCTATTTTGTAATAACACTGAGATCACAGTATCTGTTGTAGTTAACTTCTCATTGCTGAGGAAAAATACTGATGGGAGGAAAGGGTTTATTTTGGATTACTGTCTTGAGCGGAAACTTCATCATGGTAAGGGGAGAATGGCAGAATAGAGGCTGGGCATCAGGTCTTGCCACAGCAGCTGCAAAGAAGCAGCAAGAGTGAGCTGAGTTGCCACTGGCAGGGGAAGCTAGGATAGTACAGCCCTAAGCCAGCTCCCAGCCACACACCCACCCCAGCAAAGCTCCATCTCCTGAGTTGCCACCAACTGGGTACTCAGGGCATTTCTTTTTAATATTCTGCTTGAGAAAATATAAAGTATGAAAAATACTTTAGCTGCTTACCACAGATGACAAATGCCTCAGAGTAAAATTTTTACAATGAATGGTTTGTGCTCATACGTTGAAGTTCATAATACTATATTCATACAGTTACATCCAGGTCCATTAGTCTCCTCTGAGTGGATCTTTCTTCTCTGCTTTTTTCTTTTTAATAATATGCATTGGTCATTTGGAAAACATTGGTTCATGAATTATGCAAGACTTACAAGAGTTTTCACAATTACCTGAGCGAGGCATTAAAATGCTTCAAGTTTCCATCCTTTGAATATGTATGTGGCTCAAATTTTCTCATATGCACCAACCCAAACAATGTACAATAGACTAAAAGCTAAATCAGATGATCTTCTATCGGTAAATCTGAGACAGACAAAAAAATAAAACACATATGAGTATCTACAGGTTCTCCTTAATGCTTAAGATGTGGTATGTGGTATGGTTATTAGAATGTCAAGTCTTATCTCACCTGTGGACTTTATCCACTTGCAGTACACATTCAGTTCTCCATTCTCACATAGAACCATGCTTTCTAACTTCACAGTACATGCAGATGTCTTGGGGAAATTGCAAATTCTGGTCCTGTGTGTGTGTGTGTGTGTGTGTGTGTGT
The DNA here is from genome assembly GCF_020740685.1 of Jaculus jaculus. NCBI lineage: Eukaryota > Metazoa > Chordata > Mammalia > Rodentia > Dipodidae > Jaculus > Jaculus jaculus. The sequence continues at coordinate 27,684,342 of NC_059113.1, forward strand.
GTGTGTGTGTGCATGCGTGTGGGCAATTGTGCACTCCAACTTTTCTGGCAGGCTCCATGAAGGTTCCAATACCACTATTATTGTAGGTAGGCACATATCTGGGTTGGGAGTAATTAAAATTAGTATAGACCCCTCCTCCTGTTTTACTGAGAACATTAAATAGGAAAGCAGTATAATTGTCCCTACACAGGATTTAAAATATCATGAAAGGGAAGAGTCACTTCCTCTGGCTCTAGGTGGAGGCTAAGTTATCCTCTTAAGAGTTAATCCAATAGAGCCTGACAATCAGGCATTTCTCAATCACTCCATTCTCAAGACATGCTAAGGAGAAGGGAAGAATAGCTATCCCTTACAGAAATAATGCATCCTTCTACCAGAAGCTCCCCTCTTTTTTTTTTTTTTTTCAAGGTAGGGTCTCACTCTAGTTCAGACTGACCTGAAATTCATTATGGAGTCTCAGGGTGGCCTTGAACTCACGGTGATCCTCCTACCTCTGCCTCCTGAGTGCTAGGATTAAAGGCTTGTGCCACCATACCTGGCTCAGAAGCTACACTCTTGGTTTGGCTGCTTAGGCCTATTATATATAACTATAAATATAAATTATAAAATCATATAAATTTATAAAATTATAAATTATAAAATCTTTTATGAGTTCCAAGTCAGTGTTGTAGCTAACTTTGTGTTGCTGGGATAAAACACCCAGCCAAAAGTAGCTAACAGGAAGAAATGGTTTATTTTGGCTTACAGTTTGAAAGGGAAGCCTCCCGACAACAGGGAAAAGGGTGGAAAGCAGAGGCTAAAAATAGGTCCTGAAACTTTGGGGCTTTTACACCTTTTATTAATAAATCTACTTTGCCTGTAGTCCTCATTATCTGTTCTTATTCTTGTATCTAGTGTTTCATGGTCAGGAGACACTGCATTCCACAATATGAAGATCTACAATATTTTGGTGCACCCCACCTTACATTAAAAGACCCTGCTCATCATTCACATGGTCTTTAGCACTTGAACCTACCTCATAATATTGCACTAAATCATATCTGTTGCTATTATTGCCATCTTTATTGCCCTCACTGTTACTATTGCATGTATTAAGTTAGTGTCATCCTCAGTGGCAGCAGTGGCTCCAGCAGTGGCAGCTACAGCAGCAGCAGTAGAGGCAGCAGCAGCAACAGACCCAGCAGCAGCAGCTTTAGCAGCAGAAGTTCCAGCAGCAGGGGTGCTGATCTGCAGGGCCACAGTTGCCAGGCTCAATTTGCCCCACAGGAAAAGCAAGTGCCCAGCTCCAGAAATCAGAACAGCAGCCCAACAATCCAGACAGCAACTTGACTGAGACCAAAATCATCCAAGGTAACTGGGATTGCACCAGGGAAGGGTATCACTTGGTCGCAAGCTGACTTGGATCCCTCAACAGACCAGAAATCTTAACCTCTTTGTTGATAGAGGATCTGGTTGTTATAATAACTACTCTTGCATACATACTTGGGGCTGTTTTTGATTGAATGTGTACAGTGGTTAGTTAACTTTTAGAATCTACCTGTATTTTATTCCACTCAGCCTACTTGAATACTCCCATAGCAGGGAAACTCAACCCTAGGAACACCTTTGTAGATACTCTGAGAGTCTTAAGAGCCACACCTAACACCTTAAGCTCCTACCCTGAAAATAAATAACATCAAATCAATTGATACAGCTAAGAATACCCAGCTAGCTAGAAAATCAAAGCATTAACTTAATCCAAGATGCAAAAATATATTATATTATAACAGAAGAAACACTAAAAAGCAAGACGATATAAATCCACCTAAAAGTCTTAATGCATCAGAAATGACCTCCAGTGAGAACGAGTTAGAGGAAATGCCTGAGAAAGATTTCAAAAGAATGATTGTAAATATGTTCAATGAAGTCAGAGAACAAATCAAAGGAGTCAAAGAGGAACTCAAAGAAGACACAGGACACCAATTTCTTGAAATAAAGAAGGCAATACAAGACATAAATAAGGAAATAGAAATAATAAAGAAAAATCAGTCAGAATTACTAGCAATGAAGAACACAGTTAATGAAATAAAAAACTCTGTAGAAAATCTCACCAGTAGAATGGATGAAGGAGAGGACAGAATATCTAAGCTAGAAGACCAGGTGGCAGATCTAATATAGTCCAACAAAGAGAAAGACAAACTTATAGAAAAGTATGAGTGGGAATTTCAAGATATTCGGGACACTATGAAAAGATCAAATATAAGAATTCAGGGCATAGTAGAAGGAGAAGAATTCCACTCCAAAGTCATAGTAGGTGTCTTCAACAAAATCATAAAAGAAAATTTCCCCCAAATTGGGAAAGAGGTGCCAATGCAGATACAGGAAGCCTTTAGAACCCCAACCAGACAATACCTGGAAAGAACCTCTCTTTGCCATATTATAATCAAACTTCCAAACACACAAACCAAAGAAAAAATATTGAAAGCAGTTAGAGAGAAAAATCAAGTTACCTACAAAGGCAAGCCCATCAGGATTACAGCAGATTATTCAACACAAACTTTTAAAGCCAGAAGGGCTTGGAGTGATATATTCCAAGTTCTGAAAGATAACAACTGTCAACCAAGGTACCTTTATCCTGCAAAGCTATCCATTCAAATAGATGGACAAATAAGGACATTCCATGACAAAAGCAGGTTAGAGGAGTATTTGAAGACAAAACCATCTCTACAGAAAATACTTGATAGAATCCTCCATGCTGAAGAAAAGGAAAAGCACACATATATGGAACCTAGAAAAAACAAGCAATACTCAAATACTAGTTAACACAAGAGAGCACAGGTAGAATCGGAACCACCAAAAAAAAAAAAAAAAAAAAGGCAAACAAATTGTAAAGGAAGAAGTTAAGTTAGCCCTATTTGCAAAGAACATGATTCAAAAATAAAAGACCTTGGAATAAAATTAACCAAGGAGGTAAAAGACTTTACAATGAAAACATAAAAACACTCAAGAAAGAAATTGAAGGGGACTTCAGAAAATAGAAAGACCTCCCATACTCCTGGATATGCAGAATTAACATTGTGAAAATTACAAGCTTACCAAAAACAATATATAGATTTAATGCAATACCAATAAAATTCCCAATATCTTTCTTCACATAGATAGAAAAAAATGATCTCAAAATTCATAGGGAATGGCAGAAGGCTTAGGATATCCAAAAATATCCTCAGCAAAAGAAACATTTCTGGAGGCATCATAATAACTGATCTAAAGGTATACTAAAAAGCCATAGTAATAAAAACAACATGGTACTGGCATAAAAACAGGAATATAGATCAATGGAACAAAATCAAGGACCCAGACTTTGGGTCAAGTAAGTATAGCTACTTGATATTTGACAAAGGCCCTAAAAATGTAGGCTGGAAAAAAAGATAGCCATCTTCAACAAATGGTGCTGGACAAACTGGATAACCACATGCAGAAAAATGAAACTCGATCCACACATCTCACCATACACAAAAATCAAGTGCAGATGGATCAAAGACCTCAATATAAGACCAGAAACTGCTACTACTGGAAAAACAAAAAAGTAGGAGGAGCTTTCCATGATATAGGAGTGGAAAAAGACTTCCTGAACAAAATCCCAGTACCTCAGGATATTAAACAATCCCTCAACCATTGGGATGTCAGGAAGCTGAAAAGCTTTTCCACAGACAAACAAACAATAAGCAGAGCCAATAGATTTTCCACAGAGAGGAAGAAAATCTTTGCTGGATGCATATCGGACAGAGGCCTAATTTCTAGAATCTACAAGGAACTTTTTTTCTTTTGATAGGGCATCATCCTCTGCCCACCTCTGCTATGAAGCCATGTTCATTTCTTCTGTGTACTAAATAAATAGTATATGTATACAGAAGATATGGAAACCTGGTTGCCTGCTGGCCCTGATTCTAGTGGGTATGTTTGTGTGCATTTTCATTTATAGAGAAAAAGTCATTGATTAGATGAAAAATCAGTTGTTGTCCACATGCGTGTCTTTACCCTAACATTTGACTAATAGTTTTTACTTTCTGTCATGCTGTTGTTTTTAGCCATAAAGGAAGGAAATTGGCTGATATGATTTATGATATCCAGCAAGTATGAAACTCCTTGTGTCAACATTTTGATTTTATAAACATGTCATATCATATGGCTTTTCTGCTCTGAGAGTGCTATGATGTCATCCTGGAGTAGAAAATGTCTGGGCCCAGCAGGCATGTCAACTTTGGAGCAGCACAAACCCAGTGATGGCCAGGTTTTTGAGGATGGCAATGCAGCTATTGGTAGTCCTTTAGAAGGAGGAGAGGGTCTCAAAACCCTCACCTGGCATTCCAGTTGTTCTCTACTGCCTCCCTCCAGCTGCAAGTAGTCTTGGGAGATGCTAGATTTTACAGGATGTGTAAACTGGAAAAGGGACTGATTGTCTGAGGTTGCCATCCACAAGGGGGTAGAATTTTACAGTGACACAGCTGCCTTTGACTCACCCCTGTTCTGTAAATAATTCCAATAAACCCACTAGTTCACCAAAACTGCATTTTGGTGTAATTGTTATTTCGGGCTCTATTGCTGTATTTGGTGTCCTATCCTATATGTGATCACATCTTCCCAGAGAACAAATTTCTAGCAACAAACCATGTTGGCTAAGACACCAGTGGAGGCATCAAGAACCGTGTGGAGAGGGCTGGAAAGGTGGCTGCATCAGGACAGTGCTTGCCTCACAAGCATAAGGATCTGAGTTCAGATTCCCAGCACACACATAGCACGTCAGGTGTGGTGGTGTGTGACTACAGTACCAAGCAGTAGAGAGACTGAGACAAGAGGATCCCTGAGGCTTGCTGGTCAGCTAGTCTGGCCTAATTTTGGTAAACTCCAGGCCAATGAAAGACAAAGTCTCAATAAAAAGGCAGGTAGCATTCCTGAGGATGATATCCAGAGTTGTCTGCTAGTCTCTATCCACACAAATACCTTCACACAAGCATACACCCTCCCCACATGCAAGCATAAATACACATAGAAAAAAACATTATGATAAAGAAAGTTTTGTCCCCATCCTTTGATATAAATAATTGATTCTAGTCATTTGAAAACTTTATGCAGACATGCCTTGATCAGTCCCTTATTCCCTCATTTCCAACTCAATTTCCATCCCGCAGTAAGACTTTGGAGTCATCATTTTTTTTTTTATAGTACAAAACTGGAAGGTGAGAGGCATGCATTGTATTTCCACAGAGCCAATATGCATACTGAGGAACTGCTGTCCTCGTAGGGCTGTCAAAGACCTCCTTACTGAAGGACACATGGGTCTGGATATGTCCCTTCATGTGTGATGTTTAGCAAAATACTAGTTTAACTATATTTCTATTTAGACCACAATACTTATATCTTTCTCATTCCTCATTGATAAAACTGGATAACATTTAGAAAATGTTTACCATATGCTAAGCATTTGACATATATTGTCTCTAATCCTTGTAAAACTTGTGCAAAATATAATTAGTCCCAAGTTACTTAATGACAGAAATTGAATCAGAAAGGATGCATAGTTGATTCCAGAACTGAACTTGACTCCAAGAAGACTGCCAAGCCATGTACATTGGAATGTTCTGACCTTTTCCTGGCTGTAATTAACATCTATGAGTCCAAAACAATTTATCTCCAATATAAAAAAAAATTAAAAAAGCACTAGCAAGTACTCTCAGAATGGTTTGCATGGGCACCATCACTATCCCATTGTGAATTCATTTTGCATAATGGCAAGTGACCAGAAATAATAGCAATTACTTAGGAAACTTTAGTTCATGCATGTTGTATTTCATCTCATAGGCCAGCGCATGCGCGCGCACACACACATACACACACACTTGCAAACACACAGTGCCAATTTCCATGCTTTTCCCCATTTTGAAACAGAAATTTAAATATATATATATATATATATACATATATATATATATATATATATATATTGCCTGCTCCTTCTCTCTGAAGACAATTAAAGCATGGCTAGGTGAGGCATACCAAGGACATGGTGGAAGATGGTGGTACCAACTTGAGACTTCTTTCAAGGCACTATCAGATCCCACTGGCATCTGGACAGCAGGGAAGCACTCAGGCATGTCCTCTGGTCCAGTTGAACCAATAGTCAACAAGGGTGTGGGACTTAGCAAGCATCGAAAAGTAACCAAGGGTGAGGGTTGAAAGGCCCATTGTCCTTGATCACATAGACAACCCAGCTAGAAGCCCGAAGGTATGTGGCAGCATCCTGTTGGCTGAAAACAGGCATCCTGGTGGCAAGTTATAAACTTAAAAACAGTTATATTTTAACTTGTCTAAAAACAAACTTCCAAATGCTGCAGAGCCAAAAACTTACTGAGCCCAGAGCTGACAGTGCAGGGTTCTTACTGAGGTAATTTCCTGTCCTCTCCTCCCTCCACACATACTGGGAATTTAAAGGTTAATACCAAGATGGGGTGATGGGTGACCACAGTGGGGACTGAGCTTGAACAGAAAGGGGGCTTGTCCTTCACCGATGAATGGGGACATGGGCTACACCTTTCAAACCAGGAGACTGCAAAGGAGTCAACCTCACTTCTCTTGTTCACAAAATGAGACTTAAGCCAAGCCACTCCCAACACCATTTTAGCTCTTCTGAGATAAGCCAGGGACATTTCAAACTGACCAGTATCTATCCCCTAGATTTTATTTCCATTCTTACTGGGCATGCTTCCTAGCCTTCCTTGATCTCGAGGCTCTTTTTCTCTTCTCAGCCTCTCTTGCCTTACTTTCTGAAGTTTCAAAATAGCTCCCACTGCTGGCTGTGCTCTTCCCACCTTGTCTTTCTATATCAGCAGCTTTCATGATTCCTCTGGTTTGACCTGTTTAGTTTCCTATTCCTAAAGAACTGCTTCACTGGGAGAAATAAAAGGACTTAGCTATATCACTTGGACCCATTTCACATTTATGATTTTCTTTTGCCAGTAGATTTTCAATGCTCTTCAGAAATTCTCTCAATCTTTTCTAGTTGACTTCTTTGTTCATGCCCTATAATAGAAAGCCCAGACATTTACCATTTTTCTTAATATTATTCATGCAGGATTATAAATTAGATAGCATTTTCTTAAAATGCACAAGACATTTTATTTATTTTATTTTTTAAAATTTTTATTAGCATTTTCCATGATTATAAAAAAATATCCCATGGTAATACCCTTCCCCCCCCCCACTTTCCCCTTTGAAATTCCATTCTCCATCATATCCCCTACCCATCTCAATCAGTCTCTCTTTTATTTTGATGTCATGATCTTTTCCTCCTCTTATGATGATCCACAACACATTTTATTATTGACAGTCATCAGCTGTTAGTTTAGCAGTGCTAAGTAGTAGCATTACTAAGCACTGTTACATATAAAAAGAAATAAAATAATATTTGTGTTCTTATATTCCAGTGGAGTGAATGGAAATAAACACGTAAAGGAAACTTTTAAAGTTTGGGAATTCTGAACTGCCCATGTGTAGGGAAATAATCCATGATGCCAGGCACCAGATAGATATTGTATAGTTCTGAACCAAGCATACATACCAGAGCTCTTACAGAATGGAGGGGTCTTATAGTATTAAGTATTGCTAAGTTGTACTTTAAAACACATAAAGGCCCCACTTAGAGATAAATTTGGGGCAAATAACTAAAAGAAATGAGAGTGAAATTATACAGATAACCAGGACAGCAATATTACTCACAGAAAAGTATAAAAAAAAAAAAAAACACCTTGCATGAAAGCTAGCACACCTGAATTTGGGAGAATGAGGACTAGAATGGTATTCCTGGTCAGAGAAGCATAGAGGGAAATGGAGTCCGGTCTTTTCAAAATGCTTTATATGGTTCTGACTTGGGGCTGAGTGTCAGTCCAGGGTTTTCCTCTACCACTGAGGTCATATGGACAGTTTTGTTCCTGGGTCAGCTAGGAAACCTCTGAAAGAATTAGAAATAATAATAATAAAAAGAATAACAGCAGGGGACCATAATACTTTGCTCAGTATGTAAGATTTTTAGTTATTAAAAGGTATCTGGTCCCAGACTACGCCCTCCAATACAAGACTACTCCTATCAGCATAAGACTATCCCACTTCAGTATAAGGCTACCCCCTCCAGTACAAGAAGGCACTTCCAGTACAAGACTACCCCCTCCAGAACAGGGAAACCACCTCTAATTCAAAACTACCCTTCTAAGACATGACTACATCCTCCAGCACAGACTACCCCCAGTAAAAGACTACCCTGTCTAGTACAAGACTACCCTCCCAGTACAAGACAACTACCTCTAGATCAAGACTATGCCCTCCAGTACAACACTGCCTCTTCCAGTACAGGTATACAACCTCCAGTATAAGACTACCTCCTCCCATTCAAAACTACCCCTACAGTACAAGACTACCTCATCTTCCAGCACAAGACTATCCCTATACTGCAAGACTATACCTTCTATCACAGACTACACAATCTAATATAAAACTACCCTTTCTGGATTACACCCTCCAGGATTAGACTACCCCCTTCATAAGACTAGCATAGACCACATCCTCCAGTATGACTAACCCCCCAGGATAAGGTACACCCTCCAGCACAGAGCTACCTTCTCTAGCAAACTGTTACACCTTCTAGCACAGACTACTCCTTTTACATAAGCCACTATAAAAACTGACCAAATATATGAAACAACTTTTTTGTTCAAACTTCAGACAGCATGGGAAAATGAGGCTGCGCAGAATGGAAAAGAAGTGAGTCCCAAAGTTGTCCTGCATTTATGTCAAGGTGGGACGCCCTACTTTAGATTCCATGCAAGTGCGAGCAAACAAAATAAAAAGCATTGTGGGAGAGGGGGCAAAAAGACTGGAAGAGTTACAGAGTGGGAGGGAATACCCAGAGGCACAGTCTTCCCACTATCCCACTGGGACTGACTGAGGCCTTTATGACCCCATAGTAAATCTCACGAACCACAGAAGAAGGCCCTAGGGAAATGGTAACAGGGGAGGGGGAGTAAAAGTGTATAATCTGTTTAATCTGCTAATAAAAAAAAAATAATCAGGATAAAAAGCATTACATAAATTATTGTGGGCTTGCAGGATTAAGGGCATATAAACTGAAGTTTTGGGTTGAGGTAAATAAGGATATTTTAGAGTATACAACGTTTAAGATATTTGCCTGCAAAGCCTAATGACCTGGGTTTGATTCCCAGCAGCCACATAAAGCCAGATGCATAGAGAAGCACATGAATCTGGAGATCATTTGTAGTGGCCAGATGTCCTGGTGTGCCCAATCCCCCCCCACACACACACCCAGTTCTCCTCTCAGTCTCTCTCTGCTTACAAATAAATATATAAAAATGTTTTTTTAAAAGTAAGAATCTAGCCAGGCATGATAGTATGCACCTTTGATCCCAGCACTTGGGAGGCAAAAGTAGGAGGATCACTGAGTTTGAGGCCACTTTGTGACTGCATAGTGAATTCCAGGTCAGCCTGGGCTAGAGTGAGATGCTACCTCTGGAAAAAAAAAAAACAAACAAACTAAGAATGTTGAAAAAGTACTACAGAGACTGGGAGATTGGAAAGATAGGTCTGTTGGAAAACATCAGAGAGCATGCCAATGCCATGCAAGGGAAAGAGGAATTTAGAATACCCCTTTACCTCTCGCAAAAAGTCATGTAAAACAGAAAAGCAGTGCATGCTATCATAAAAGTAGAAAAAATAACTTTTAACTTTCAATTCAGAATTCTATATCTACAAAAAATGGCAAAAGATGAAAGTGGCCTCTTCATTCCTGTGTAACTACACTACAAGAAGTATTAAATGACAGGACATGACATGAAGGGATTAAAGCATGTACATTATTTACTTAGATAGAACTCAGGGCCTGATCTGTGTGAGACAAATACATCTAAACACAATACCAGAAAATTAAAAGGTGAGGAAAATTATCATCTCAGAAGCTCATTACCATAAGAATAATTGAGAGAAGTTCTTCAATTGACAATAGGTCAATTGAAAATTATGGACCATACCTGAGAACTGCAGAAAAAAAAAAAAAAATCTCAAGTTTGGAACAATGACAAAGCACAACATATGCTTGAAAGTAAACAAGTTTCAATAAGTTGAAAGAGAGTAAGATTACAAATGTGGGAAAAAAAGTTAGCTAGACTTACTAAAATGAAAAGAGCAAAGACTTAGGATCTGCCTATGCATACATAAACAGAGAATATCACTACCATTATTCTAAAAATGTGCTTGTGTAACGGGATGTTTTCATTAGGTGTGTTTAATCCCAGCACACAGGAGGCTTGGATGGGAGTATTCCCAGGAGCTTGGGGCCATCCTGGAGCTGTGGAATGACTTCCAGTTCAGCCTGGGCTACAGGGAACCTATCGTGAAAATATAAAAAACAAATAAGTGTGCATTTTCACAACCATATTCAAAATGATAATTCCTATGAAGACATAAACTATCAAACTTTACTTAAGGGGATGGGAAGATGGTGAAGCAATCAAAGGCAAAGCCTGCTGGATTGGGGACAATTTGTCACCACAAAGTGGCAAGTTCATCTGTGATCCCCAGACACCTACAGCAGTGGGAGGTGAAGCCAGGCGAACCTGAAGCCTGCAAGCCAGTAAGAGACCCTGTCTCAAAGGTGGACCACAAACTCCTTGAAGCTATCCACTGACTTCCACATGTGTATCCATACATACACATACATATGCATACATGCAAATAAATAACTTTATTCAAAAATAGAACATTTACATATCCTGATAAAATTTATTACTAATTAAAATATTTCATAAAGAAAAACCCAGACCTATGTGCCTTCATGGAATTATTTGCCCCCAAGTTTTTTTAAAAAGTGTAATTATATAACTATGGAATTATGGAGTTAATTGTGTGTTAATGCAAAAGCTTCACAAAATCTTCCAAGAAATAAGAGGAAGAATCACATACTAACTTACCTCATGAGGGCAGAATGGCTATTCTTTCAAACATAAAAATATCAAATGAAAGAAAATTACAGATACATATCTATATATATATAGATGTAAAAATCACCAAGAAAAAAATACCAAACTGAAGCCAGCAACATATAAAAAGAGTGATCAAACATACATAAGTGAGACCTATTCTATGAAAGAAAGGTTGGTTTCATACTGGGAAATCAATTGACATGACATTTCATTTTAATAGGATAAGGATAAAAATGTTCATCCCAGTAGGTGCAGAATAAATTGATACCAGATCCCATACCTGTCACAATAAAAAATACAGAAACAGAGAAATAATATCTGTGAAACCCAAACAGCTAGCATTATTAACAATGGTGAGACTGAATATTTCACCTGACATCAGAATCACCCATGGATATCTGTGTTTGCCATGTTTACTCAATATAGTATTGAAAGTCTTAGGATGGAATATTAGAAAAAAAAAGTAAATGGCATCCTGATCAGAAAAGATGAAATAAAGTGGTTTTCTATTTAGAGACAAACATGATTCCAGATATAGAAAATCTTAAGAAATTCACTAAAGGTCTATACACACACACACACACACACACACACACACACACACACACACACACACGAGTTGACCAAGGATTCAGAGCACAGTATCAACATACAAAAATGAAGTACTTCTTCACACTAATGATTAACTATCCAAAAATAAAATGAGAAGATAATTCTAATTGCATTAGGATTAAAGAGAATAAATCACTTAGGGATATATCTGACAAAGAAGCTGCATGGCTTCCCTGATGAAATCTATCAAAACACTGTAAAAGGATAAGCAGAAGTCTCTAAAGAAATGGGATGGAATCTCATGTGCATGAATTACAAGTCATAATATCAATGCTTATCTTGATCCACAGATTCTATGTGACCTGTGGTGGTTTGAATAGAATAGATGGACCCCAATCTATTCAGTTGTTTATTTGTTTATAGTTTACATCTGTAGCCACCTGGCTGGAGGCAATGTCACTGGGTGATCTTAAGGTGTGGTTGGGGTTTCAGATTTCAATCTAAAGATATGCAAAGTGTGCCTATCTGGAGTTCCTGAAGTGTGCTGTGGCTTCTGGCTTTTGGCTTGTACTTCTCTCTCTCTCTGCTTGGTTCTGTGAAGGCAGGCCAGCTTCTTCTGCCATTTATGGAACATCCCCTGGATTTGCAAGCTTCAATAAATCCCTTCTTCCATAACTGTGCCTGCTCTGGAAGTTCATCTCAGTGAACCTGAATCTGTCTTCTATATGACCCCTCTCAAAATTCCACCTAGTTTATTGTAAGAATCAACAGGTCAGTCCTATGAAATGTACAGAATTGCAGAGGACCAGAATAATCAAAACAATCATATTTAAAAAAAGGAAAAGAAATGAACAAAATTGTACCATTCATATGTTCCAATCCAAAGTCTCTTACAGAGTGGCTATAATCAAGACACGGAAGTGCGGAATAAGAATGTGTGTAAATAGTTACAGAGATTGGCCATTCGAATTTAAAAAAAAGATTTATATATTTCTATTTATTTGTGAGAAGTAAAAGCATGTGTGTGTGTACATAAGAGATGAGAGAGAGAGAGAGAAAACAAGAATGGGAGTATCAGGGCCTCTTGCACTGCAAACAACCTCCGGATGCATGCACTCATTCTTGCATCTGGCTTTATGTGGGTACTGGAAATTGAACCCTGGTCAACAGGCTTTCCAAGAAAGTGCCTTTAACTGCTGACCCATTTCTCCAGTCTTTATGCTTATTTATGATGATGCCAAGACAATGAAAAAGAGGAAGACTAGTCATTCAACAAATGTATATCCACAATGGAAAGATGAATTTGGACCATTACCTCAACCTATATACAAAAATATAAAAATAGATGATGAGCCTAGTATAACAGCTAAATTCAAAAAATTCTTTAAGAAAAAATTTAGGTATAAATATTTATTGCCTTCACTTAATAGTACTTTCCTAGGTATAATACTAAAAATATAAACAGCAAAAGAGAAACAAAGTGATATTTATCAAAAGTTAACTATGTATCTACCTTGTTGAGACAAAATATTATTATATAGGCCAGGCTGTCCTAGAACTTATGATGTTCTCGCTTCAACCTCTTGAGTACTTGGGTTATAGTCATCTACCTCCACATCCACCACAAATAAACATTTGTGTTTTAAAAAAAAAAATGTTGTTTGTTTTTGTTTATTTGAGAGCGACAGAGAGAACGAGTGAGAGAAAGAGAGAGAATGGGTGTGCCAGGGGCCTCCAGCCACTGCAAATGAACTCCAGATGCGTGCGCCCCCTTGTGCATCTGGCTAATGTGGGTCCTGGGGAATCAAGCCTCAAACCGAAGTCCTTAGGCTTCACAGGTGAGCGCTTAACCATGTAAGCCATTTCTCCAACCTAACATTTGTGTTTTATAGTATATTACTGATAGATTGCAAAGTTAACTATAAGCTTTGAATAAAACTTTTAAATTGTACCTATAAGATTATAGAATCTATATAAGAGTTATTATAGCACAGTAATAAAAAGCATGTGAAAAATAAACAAATTACTTCAACTCACCAATAAAGACACAAAATGGCAGGTTATACTTAAAGTAAACTATATCTAACTGTCCGTTATTTGCAAGAAACACATTCACTGTTAAAGATATCCATCAATGGAGTCAAAACTGAAAAGCAATCTATCAACTGAATAAAAGTCAAAACAATATGACATATCTATTTTTACAGCTGATAAAGTAGAGCTCAAACCAAAATTAGTTAGAAGAGACAAAGGTCACCGCATATTAATAAATGAATAATTTATCAAGAAATAAATAAATGCATAAATATATGGATATATATCAAAGGTTCCATGTCCATGCAGAGAGAAACACACCACCACCAGCACCGTAAGCATGCTTCAGGAACCCCAGGCAGAGCTCATGATCTCTGCATACCTTTAAATGGAATTCCATATCTGCCCCCAAGCACACCTTAGGGCTGGACCCTAGAATCCATGCACAGGGACACCAGGTTACAAGTTGAGTAGAACAATTGAACCTATTTGGGGGACATCCATTCAAACTTCCAGAACCCCAAACCAAGGAACTGCTAAGGGAACAAGTAGAGAGCACACTACAAGACATAGGCAGAGGTAAGGACTTTCGGAATAGGACTCCAGTTGCTCAGGAAGTAAGGTCAACAATTGAAAAATGTGATCACATAAAGTTAAAACGCTTTTGTGGAGTAGAACACAGGGGACGCCAACGCAGAGAGGTGTAATAGTAATAGTAGCAGAGCAAGCTTTAACTAGGGACAGGAAAGGGGGAATGAGAAAGGCAAGGGGGTTCTAGGAAGATGAATCCAAACAAGGACATGTGAGTATGCCATGTACACACCTCCTACATCATGAGCCAATTTAAAATATAATTTGGGGGCTTGAGAGATTGCTCAGCAGTTATGGATCTTGCCTGCAAAGCATAAGGACTTCGGTTTGATTCCCTGGTACCCGTGTGAAGCCAGATGTACAAAGTGGTGCATGCCTCTGGAGTTAATTTTAGCTGGCTAGAGGCACTGGTACTCCCATTCTATATCTGCCTCTCTCTCTCAAATAAATAAATAAAATGTAAAATGTAACTTTTTACTTACAGAGAGGGGGCGGGGAGGGAGAGAGACAGAGAATGGGTACACCAGGGCCTCACTGAAAACAAATTTCAGACACATGAGCCACCATGTGCATCTGTCTTATGGAGCACTGGGGAATCAAACTTGGTTCCTTAGTCTTGCTAATTTATCTCTTCAGCCCTAAAATAAAACTTTTTTGAAAAAAGTATTTAAACAAATGTCTCCTACATGGGTTGATAAAGCTGCCCTGAAAAGCTATATGGTATTAATTGAAAATCCCAGTGCCAGGGATGAGACACCTCCCAGTGAGTTGTTGATTATGGAGGCCCATAAAACAATACTGGTGATGGGCATTGCTCCTGGTTTCCCTCCAAAACTAGACAGTAAGTGCCCATTGCTGAAGACACTCAGTGCTTTGGTTGCAGGAAGTAAAGAAACCAAGCTGCAACTGAGCTGGAAGTCTCCTCCCTACTAGCCAGCTTTCTTCCTGCCAGGCTGTGCCGAGGACCCTGTGTGCAAGGCAAGATGCGTCCACTGTGCGGTAGGGAATGGAGAGTTATGGGAACAAATAATTGCCCACTGATTCAATTTGAGGCCTGCTCTACAGGAGGGAGATCATGCCTGGTATTATAATCTGGCCAAAAATCTGTAGTTGGGGACTTAGGCCGTCAAGGGAACTATACTGTAGTAATGGTATTTGAACAGCTTCTGGAGTTCATTTGCAAGAAGCCCTGGCATGCCACCTTCTAAATATCTGTGTTGGCTCCATTGATTGGTACTATTAACAGCCTCAAAAACAGAAGTTTCTTTGTGCAAAGAGTAGAGGTGTTGTGGTAGGTTGGATTACCTGTTCCTCATAAACTCATGTGTTCTGAATGCTTGACCCCCAGCTGATGGCAATTTGAGAGGTGGAGTCTTGATGGAGGAGGTGCATCATGAGGGGCAAATTTTGATGTTTATCAGCCCCTAGTTTTCCAGGGTCAGTCATCACACTCCCCTGATGCTGTTGTCCATCTGATGTTAGCCAGGAGGTGATATGCAGCCTCTGTTTATGCTAGATTTTCCCTTGCCATTCTGGAGATTCCCCTGGAACCTGTAAGCCAAAATATATCCCTTCCTCCCATCAATGGCTTTTGATCAGGTGCTTTGTGTCAGCAACACAAAGGGAACTACAACATGTCATAAATACAGAGATGCACAGATGGCAAAGTTACCAAGAGTAAGTGACTAGTTTGTGCTCAGTCCTTAACATAACATCTAAACCACACCCCCAAGGCTCAGGGATCCTGATGGAGGAGGGGATAGAAAAAATTGTAAGAGGACTGGTGTTGCAGTCAGGTTCGTGTTGCTGGTAGAAATCACCCAACAAAGAGCAGCTTCTGGGAAAAAGAGATTTATTTTGGCTTACAGGTTTGAGGGGAAGCTCCACGATGGCAGGGGAAAACGATGGCATGAGCAGAGGGTGGACATCACCCCTGGCCAACATAAGGTGGACCATAGCAACAGGAGGGTGTGCCAAACACTGGCATGGGGAAACTGGCTTTAATACCCATAAGCCCGCCCCCAACAATACACTCCTTCCAGGAGGCATTAATTCCCAAATCTCCATCAGGTGGGAACCTAGCATTCAGAACACCTAAGTTTATGGAGGACACCTGAATCAAACCACCACATTCCGCCCCTGGCCCCCATAAACTGATATCCATACATGATGTAAAATACAATGCATTCAGTCTGACTTTAAAAGTCCCTATAGTTTTTTATCAATTCCAATGATGTTCATACATCCCCAGAGTCCAAGATCTTTTAACTGAGCCATAATACCAAAAAAAAAAATAATAATAATAACCTCAAAAAACCCATAATGGCACAGAATATTCACATTGCAAAAGATAGCTTTGGGCATAGCAAAGAAACATTAACCCATACAAGATTTAAAACAATCAGGGCAAATATCAAACTGTAGCTTCAAGTCCAGCAACTCTAGCCAGTGACAATTCTTCAAGTCTGATAATTCTAACCAGCAACAAGTCTCTGGCATTCCAATTCTGCCCCTCCAGCTAGGCTACTCACAGTCCTGGGAAACTTCATTGGGGCCGGCAGCTCCTTGGCAGCCATCTCATGGTCCCGGTATCTCCACTGAGTCTCCACTGTAATCCACGGTTCATCCTCATGGCCCCATGGGGTCTCTATGCAGGCAACCAGCAAACCTGCTTCACACTGCCCATGACCATTTCCAAAACACAAGACCTTGTTGCAAACTCAATGACCCTCTTTCCAGCATTTCTTATACTCCACGATACCAGGTAGGGTGCCAGTTTGTTAATCTAGGGGGGAATAAAGCAGACTTTGAAGAACAGGACACTCCTTGAGCACTGGGGCCCCTTCAAATGAGTCTGCATTCTTCTTGTTGCCCCAGTGCAGGTCAGCTAGCCCAGTCTCAAAGGTTGTAATCTCTCAGTTGCAGCTGAATGGGCAACAGTTCACCCAAAGATATTTCTTTCTGTGCCATATCCCTCTGTACACACCAGTTCATTTCTACGCGAAGCAACCCTGCACAACTTCTCAGGACATGGGCACAAGAGTAAGCTTCTCACACAAACTGCTAGCCCAGTCCAGGCAAAGCTTTTTCTCACCCTAATAAGCCAAACCTCACAGTCCATAGTTCTTACTGCATTCAGGTCTTGCATCTCAGACCAGAATAGTCCATCAAGCTGTACTTACAGCACTGCAAGGCATCTCTTAGGCCAAGGGTTCAACTCCTTCCACATTCCTCTTGAAAATCAGCTACAAAAGGCTGAAGCAACATAGTCAGGTGTCTAGCAGCAATCCCACTCCTCGGTACCACTTTACTGTTGCAGTCAGGTTCGCGTCACTGGTAGAAATCACCCAACAAAGAGCAGCTTCTGGGAAAAAGAGATTTATTTTGGCTTACAGGTTTGAGGGGAAGCTCCACGATGGCAGGGGAAAACGATGGCATGAGCAGAGGGTGGACATCACCCCCTGGCCAACATAAAATGGACCATAGCAACAGGAGGGTGTGCCAAACACTGGCATGGGGAAACTGGCTTTAATAACCATAAGCCCACCCCCAACAATACACTCCCTCCAGGAGGCATTAATTCCCAAATCTCCATCAGGTGGGAACCTAGCATTCAGAACACCTAAGTTTATGGAGGATACCTGAATCAAACCACCACAACTGGAGAGAGAGCACAGTGGTTCAAGGCACTTGCTTTCAAATCCTGATGGCCGGGGTTCAATTCCCCAGTACCCACATAAAGTCCTATGTACAAAGTTGTGCATGCTTCTGGAGTTTGTTTGCAGTAGCAAGAGGTCCTGGCATGCATATACCCACTCCCTCTTTCTCTGTCTATCTCTTTCTCTCTGTCTCTTTCTGAAAAAGAAAGAAAGGAAGGAAGGAGGGAGGGAAGTAAATGAAAAAAGAAAGAAAATGTGAGATTGGAAGTGTAGCTGCGGAATGCTGTCTTCAGGAGATGACTAGTCCACTGTCATGGACTCACAGTACATGAGGTTTTCTGCACATGACTGAGTCTGTCAGGATTTCACCATGATCAAGGAGGAGTTCATGAGACCCTGCACCTACCAGAGTAAATAGTGGAAACTGGTGATTGCTGGGAGAGGGGGATTCATGACTGTCAGAGGTTTAGCCACTGGAGGGTGCCCTTTCTCCAGAGAATAAACTCCCACCCATGTGTGTGCAAATGGCCCTAATTTCAATCAATGGGTCAATCAAATAGGACTCAAGTAGAATTAGAACCTCATGGGAGGAAGTAGCAATTTAGTGAAAGGAGGAAGGGAGGATTGAAAGGGTAACTGAGGGGGTTTATGATATCAAGATTCCTTATATATGTGTATGAAATTGTCAAAAATAAAATGAAAATAGCATGTTGGATAGTTTAAATATTATTTTTTCATAATTCTGGAGGTTTAGAAATCCAAGGCCAAGTCAGTGGCAAAGTATGTTTCATCCGGAGGCTTCATTTCTTGTCATGTGCTCTCATGACCTCTTGTGTCTGCAGAGCTGGAAGCACGGGCTAAAGCAAGCGCTTTGGTACTTCTCTTATAAGGGCACTAATTCATGACAATAGGGCCCTGACCTCCACGACCTCATTTACCTCTAAGTACCTTTATATAGCCCCTTCTTTACATACTATCACAATGGAGTTAAGGACATCAGCACATGAATTTTGAAGGAACACAACCATTCAGTCCAGAATGCTCTCAATAAATATTAAAACCAGAATCTTGTTGTTTTGTTGTTGTTTTGAGGTAGGGCTCACTCTAGCCCGGCCTGACCTGGAATTCACTATGGAGCCTCAGGGTGGCCTCGAACTCATGGCAATCCTCCTACCTCTGTTTCCCAAGTGCTGGGATTAAAGGTGTGTGCCACCACACCCGGCCAGAATCTGTAACATAGTGCTACTGCATGCACCTGAGAGGGCTCAGGGCATCCTTTTAAACCCTTAGTCTCCTACACTATAAACAGAAGACAGGTTGAACTTTGCTTCTACCTTATGGCCTTATGTGCCATTAAACCTATTTGTTCCTATTTCAGTGATACAAACACCCACTCACACTGCACAGGCTGGCGCTAATTTTTCTGTGCCTTTGAACTCTGTCTTTATAGTTTGGAACCGGGTTTCTTTCTCTTAGCTTTTCTGTCTCTTCTCTCCAATCTATCATCTCATTTCTCTCCTCCACAAACAGTTTGCATCTAGAATGTGCCCCAGTGGCCAAGTAAGGAATGGCTCCTCAACCCTTGCCACTACTAGCAGATGGTGGAACCTTGAAGAGGCGAGTCCTGGCTATGGAGGATAGATTCCTGGGGCTTTGTTCTCCTCTCCTCTCCTCCCCTCTCTCTCGCAGCAAGTGGGAATGATCTTCGCTGCCATGCTGTGTTGTGCTGCCCACAGGACCCGAGCAGCAGGGCTCAACGACCAAGGACTCAAGCTGCCAAACACTGCAAGACAAAATGAACCTTTCCTTTCCATAAGTTATCAGGAAGCCGACTAACATCGCTATGGCCTCATCCTAATCACCTTAAAGGATGTAGTACTTTCTGTTTTGTTTTAATTTTGTACTTGTAAATAAGGCCAGTTCCTATAAAAGAGAGAAAGAGAGAGAAAGAGGGAGAGAGAGGGAATTGGCATGCCAGGGCCTCCAGCCACTGCAATTGAACTCCAGATGCCTGCGCCCCCTTGTGTGCATGCACGGGGGGAGTTGAACTTGGGTCCTTAGGCTTTGCAGGCAAGCGTCTTAGCTGATAAATCATCTCTACAGCCCCACTTTCTGCTTTATATTATTCTTTTCTTACCAATAATGCTTGTGGGGGCATTTAAAATATAATATCCTGGGCTAGAGATATAGCTCAGTGGTAGAGAACTTGCCCTGAACTGCAAAGAAGAAAAAAAAAAATAAACCTATCTCCTTTAAAGATGCTTTTCTTTGTTTTTAATATTGCACTGAAGACATCACAACCACAAATAAACTAATTATTTATCTTGGGGGGGAAATGGACGGTATCCTGTGGAAAAATTGAACAAGCTTATAGGACTAGGGAGAACTTTGGTTTTATATCTTCAAGACCAAAATGCACAGGAAACACAAGCTGGAATGGACTCTGCTCAGCCTTCCTATAAAGCTGATCTCAGTGGATGTCTTCTCTTGGCACAGGCAGAGGATGGAAGACTGAATGAGATTAATATCTACTAAAATCAGTGTTACTTGAGAGAAAATTGGCTTCTCGTGCAGGGGAAAAGAACGGAAATAAGCAACCCATGAACAAAGCAACAATATAGCCATGGCAAAATGGTTGCCTGAAAAGTATCAAGAATTTACCGGTCCAAACAGCGATAAGCACAAATCCCCTCCCTCCACCCTCGAATCAGGCCCT
Organism: Jaculus jaculus; assembly: GCF_020740685.1. Taxonomy (NCBI): domain Eukaryota; kingdom Metazoa; phylum Chordata; class Mammalia; order Rodentia; family Dipodidae; genus Jaculus; species Jaculus jaculus. The sequence continues at coordinate 27,704,915 of NC_059113.1, forward strand.
TTAGAGCATCAGTGGTCAGACTGGACTGTCTGAAAGAGTTGGTGCTAGCCGTTCTCTTAGGGCATCCATCTAAAAGTCCCATCTTACTGGATACTGATCCGGGTTTCAGAATTCACTCTCAAAATACAATTACCTTTCTCCCCTCACCTTCCTTCACTCTGGACCCTAACCTTCCTTCCCGTTTCAACATGGTAATACAAATCAAGAGAAAGGAGGTGGCTCACTCCCCCGTCTATTGTTTATCTCGCCACCCCAAAGACTACATTCACTTCAGTTAAATTCTGGTAATTCACCTCTCCTGTCTTAAGTTGTCCTAATACTCAGATTTTGACAGAAAACCACCCCCTGGCCCCATCTCTCCCAGCCTTCTCTGATCTCCAGTTCCAAACTCGATGGAACATCTTCATTGTTAGTTCTCTCTTTCCTTACCTTCCATTATCTTATTCACTAGCTGCAATTTAGCTCCGGACTTAGCATTCTCCTGAAGTAACCAGCAGGTCTCATGGTCACTAAGCACCTTTGTTCTCAAGGTCCATCAGCTGTGGGCTCAGATGCCCTAGGGTAGGAGAGCTAGTTCCTTTACTTCCCAACACTTCCTTCTCTGCAGTTGCTTAAGTTTAAATCACATATGTATTCAAGGCACCATGAATATAAGAATCCTTCCTCAGAAGAGTGTCCAGACAACCAGATGAGGAAATGTGCCTTGATGAGACTTGCTCAGCCCTGTCAGTGGCTTCCTGCACTTGGACTCTCAACAGCTTTTGAGGGTGCGAGTGCCTTCCTTGACCCTCTGTCTGACCTCAACTTCTAAAGCTGTTGGTTGTTTCTACAAAGCTAGCAATCTTCTTCCCCATTGGGTCTGAACAAATTGAGAAATATAGAAATCAAATCAGAATTGATATGGTAGAGAAAAGAGCACTAGACTTTTTTCTCTTATAAGCTTTTTTTTTTCCTCCCCTAAATTTTGTTCAGTTGTTTGGGAAACATTACTATATCTGTGCTGACCTACTGGGGCAAGTTTTCCCACAATTTTATGTTGTGAAAAAAAAAAATCCCTTCTTTTAGCATTTTTAAACTAGCCCTTCACGGTTGAAATGTAATTCATTTTGACCTCTCTCCTCCTCTGCTGGTTTTGCAAGTGATAGAAAAAGCCTGTACTTTGCAGAAATCGTGTCCATGGAGTTCTGATCCCACATCCCCTGCCGGCCTGAGTCAGTGCACCAGCAGGCAGAGCAAAAGTGAGACTGACTTCGCTGCATTGAACCTCAAGTTTCACTCAACAGAAGCCATGAGGCTTCCATGGAATTCTTCCATACTCACGCCCAGCGACACGGGCACCTCTCCAGGCTGACGCAGGGTAGACAGAAACAGATAAATGGCCTGAGCGTGAGGCCATCAGTGGTATGTGTATACCTTTTGCTGAACCGCTTTCAGGCCAGTCCTGCATTCCAAGCCTTTTCTGGGTTTTGGTTTCTTTTTTTCTTTTCTTTTCTTCTTCTTCTTCTTCTTTTTTTTTTTTTTTCTGTAGCCTCTAAACATGGTGGCAAGTATGTAAGGAGAAATGCTCAGGCTGTGTAGCAACTAGCGTGGTTCATGTTATAGCCACAGCCCACTCTCCTCACAGGTTCTGTTAGGAGAGCGCATTAAAGATCCCCAGTGGCGGCAACTGTGTGAAGGTCAACATGCAATTATAAAAGGGAATAGCAGCACACGGGAAGTTTGCTGGAATGTATTTTTATCCTCAAATGAAGTTTTGTTTTTTGGGGTTTTTTTTGTTGTTTTTTTTAACTGAGTGAACTGAGTTATATGACTGCCAACCTTTCTCAGGGCACAAGGAGCAGATCTCAGAGCGGACTTGATTTCATAGAATTGTACCTTAGCCTAACATTAAGACAACTTTTTTTTTTTTTTACCCTGTGGTAAGTTAACAACCATATGTCCTATACAGCATGGTTGGTTGTTCATTGTGACTCCATCCACAAGCTTACTTCTGGAAGGTTCTATGCACCTGGCACCATGGCAAGTTGGACAGACATATTGATAACTGCAAAATGACAGCTTCTTGCCTCTGTCCAGGAGCAGCCAGTCACGCAGCATGGGGTGTCATGCAAGATTGCTGCACACAAATGCTTCATGCCTTCGGAGAGAGAGGACACGCTGCCCAGGCCGCATGTGATCTGGCAGCTGCTCACGCTGCCTTTGCAGCTGCGGCTACCCATGGTGTAACGGAAAGACTGCTGACGTGCGACTTGAGAGTTACTGGGAAGATTAAGTGAATTTCTCCAGGAAAGTGCTTTATAAATGTTATCATTAATTAGTGGGGCCTAAAAGGTGTTCTTTAATACAACACAAAGGAAAATCGATAATTATATAATAAATTGCCCACCATAATTAAGCAAGAAATAGATGAAATATGTGAAAGCTGGACTTCCCAGGGGCTGAGCTAGCCAAAGCATGAAGACAGCATCAAGGAAGAGGGTTGTGAGTTTGGGCTGGAGCCCATGCTTTCCTGGGCCTGCAGAGGACGAGTAGGGGGTGGGGCACGTGGAGGGTATAACAAGGCGGTTGAAAATTCCATCATCTGATTTTTACGCACACAAATACTTGGGAATTCAATGCAAGAATAAAGGTGTTATGAAAATCTACATACAGAATATTCAAGGAAACAGAGTTTTGAATCACATAATTGTTTTTGCAATGCCTATTCATGTTAACTCACACCCACCTGAGCACATGTCTAAGGGGTCTACATCAGTTTTTGTCAGTGCTGTGACCAAAATCTATGACCAAAGCAACCCAAGGAAGGAAAGGTCTGTTCCTAGTTTCAGGGGACTCTTTCCATGGTCGTTTGGGCCCATGTGCTTGGGCAGGATCATTGCAGCGGGAACAGGAAGCAGTGGAGACCTATTCACTTCACAGCTGATAGGAAAGAGAGAGAGAAGGAATAAGAATCCCCAAGAACCCTTTCCCAGTGCCATACCTCCTTCAGATAGATATCACCCCCTAAGGTTTCCACAACCTCCCCGAAAAGTACTGCCAGTTGGGACACAGCATTCAAACGCAGAAGCCTTTGGGGGTTCATTTCATATTCAAGACACGACAGCATGGTCACCTCAGTTTTAATATGCACAACACACACCACATCCAATTGCATCTTCCTCAACCATTGGGTAACAAGAAAGGTTAAAATATAGTCTCCTCATAATCAACAAAATTTATTTTTCACAATAGGAGGTTATATCCTAAAAATATGTTCAGATACCCTCATATAGAATCAAACCTACCAAAGTGTAACAAAGATGAACTGTAAATTTGTTAGTTACCTCATGGTGCATTTTGAGGGACTTGCATACCCAGCAGGCAAAAAAAAAAAAAAAATCAGCTCAAGGAAATCAGCAATAAACAGAACACAGGACAACAGGGAAAGATGATTAAGATATTCCAAGGATTAGTGTGAAGAATAAAATGGCCTGATGTACTAATTAATATGAAAGACAACAAGTGTCATGGCAGTGTTTTACATATGTAATTACTCAACATCTATCAGCTGCTAGCTAAGGTACATGATGAAAGTTCAGAACAAACTAGAAATAAGCATATGTTTAGCCTAGTTGTCTAATCCATAATGCATGATTACGTGGCTAAGAGTTTTTGTGGAATATAAAATAAATGTACATGTGCTCAGCTCCAGCCCCACCTCGTTCTTTACTGGGTACATAATGAGCAAAGGGCTCAGTATACCAGTGACCCCTCCACATTACATGCTACTGGAGACACCTGCTGCCTTTTCCTGAGAAGACAGGCATGTGGCTCCACTGTGGACAAAGTGCAGAATCAGGGTGGACTCTGGCTACCTGGTTCCCTGAGGCCATGGCAATGAGGGATTCCCTGTACCATCCACATGCCCTTCATTGACAGAGAGATGAACAGCTACCATTTGACTAAGCCTCATTCTCCCTCCTTCTCATGTCCTCCTGGATGCACTTACGTGTACAGGGTTCCTCCCAAGCCCTTCCTTATTTTGGTGCAAGGTACATGGAAAAAAAAGTTACTGCAAATGTTGCTCCACTACTACATGACGTATCACCAATTTAGAAGACTCCAACTGCATTATAAAATAATGGGGCTGTCTTGAAAGAATTTGCCTGTGTCTCTCCTGCATTGCCCTGGGCAGAGGCATAGCAGCTGCCGTTTTAGTCTCTTACAGAGTACTTCTTGGCATTACAGATAACACTTCAGAGTGAAATGAAATATTTCAACCATCCATGCATCTATTCCTTGCTCTCTAAGCCATGGGCAATTGCTATTTTGCAATGAAAAATCCAAGCAGACACTTACTGTGTTTGTACTGGGCAGTTGAGGAACAAGCAAATGTGCGTGCAGTCTAGTGAGGAAAGTGATCATTAAGCAGGCAATTACAGGGGTGTCAGAGGCTCACGTGGGCTCACCCAGCAGACCTATTACAGGAGGCTGTGCAAGTGTAGGGAGTCAAAGAGGTCATCCCCATAGATGTGATTTTTGAGCTGAAAAATGAGAAGTGCTTTGCTGAGAGAAGGGAAATGGGCAGGAATAACTGTGTGTGGGCAGAAGGAACACATCAGATGAGAGCAGAAAGGGTAAGAGATGCTATTCAAAGATCTAGTTCAAGCAATGGTTTGCCTGTTTGATTATAAGTCTGCCTTCTGTGGGTTTGCTGTCCGCCTTAGGATACTGACCTACACTGGCACCATGAAAAGGTTCATTTGCTCCTTGGCTTCTGTTTGGTTTGGCTAATAGAGTGGGAGGTTTGGCATACAGAAGAGCGAAGGCTGCTAGTTTGTCCAGCTATTGGTTTCTGTTCTTTTTGCCTATGGTTTTCTTGGGCTGATTGCCAAGTCATAGCTTGTTCAAGATGGCATTCTCTACCTACCTGCTTCTTGCCCTTCTTAGTACTTCTAAAGTTTTCTCTTCTTCCTTGGGGCATAAAGGAGGCTCTGTTGCCAGTTCCATGTTGCTTTATCAATTCTATGAAATGCTGACCTCTAGCCATGGTATTATGCTGACACGTGATAATTATAGAACTGAATTCCAGCTAGAATACCTATGTAATGATTTTAAAACTGAAGAAGATTAGTTTAACTCCTTCTCTACCAGGAGTGGATATGTGACATAATATAGACCAATAACATGCAACTAAATATTGGAGAGGAGAAGGGAAGCTTCTAGAATTGTTCCTGAGCTGGGTGTGGTAGTGCACACCTATAATCCCAAAGACTAGTGAGGTCAAAGCAGGAGGGCCACAAGTTCAAACCAAGCATATCTCAGAAAAAAGTGTGGGCTGGGGTGACATTCTCAGCTGGTTTCATTTTCCTCTCCATTTATTTATTTATTTATTTTGTCTACTTCAGGGTCTCATTTAGCGCAAGCTGGCTTCTCAGTAATTATATAAAGATAACCCTGAACCCCTGATCCTCCTGTCTCTGCCTCCTCAGTGGTAGGATTACAGGCATACATCACCATGCCTCATATGTCACTGTCTTTATTCTAGAACAGGGAGCAAAGCTCACAGTTTGACCAGGAGAATGAAAGAAGCCACTGGTGCTAAGATGCTAAGACTGGAGTAGCTGAAAGCTAAGAAGTCTGGAAGCCTCAAGGCATGGAAGTATCAAGTGCCAGCCCTGGGTCTTCCATTTATGGGTTTGTTGTTACACAACAATAGTAAACCAGCAGGTGGATGAGTCACCGTGGTTAGTTTCACCATACACCGAGAACAATCCTCATGATTGGGTCACCCTCCAACTCCTCTTGCTTTATGATGGCTGGTCATTCACCATCTTCGCGTCTCTGCAACAATGTCTCAAGCTTTTAACACCTTTTCCCTTCTGCTTCCAAGTTCCAACCAAGAAACTAGATCACCTTTTCCCAGGCCAGGATTCCTTCTGGGAGAACTGCTTTCTGCCGAGCCCTCTGAATAACAGTGAATGTCATGGCGGTGATGGGGCTTCGACAAGACAAACTTATGCCTCAGGCTCCTGCTCCCAGTTGTTACCAGAGGACCTGGTTTATTTCTCTGTCACTTTCTACCTGTGATCAGCACCAGGTTTAGCCATCATTCTTAGACTTGGGTCTTATCATTAAACATTTTGGGGACTGCAGAGATGGCCCAGTGGTTAAAACTAACAACCTGGGTTCAATTCCCCAGTGCCCATGTAAATCCAAATGTGTAGTGCGTATGCCTGGGGTTTGTTTGCAGTATCAAGAGGCCCTGGCTCACCCATACTTACTTTCTGTTTGCATCCTTCTGTCTCTCTCTTAAATAAGTTAAGTGATAAAAAAATTTGATGTGTTGGCTCTCCTTATGCTACGATTATGAGATTCAACAATTGAATAGAAATGTATTTCTGTTCTGAATAAAACAACTCCAGTGACTGCATAATAATGTAGGCATTACTGTTGGAATCTTGGAGAAACAGAGCTAGAACACTGGGCAGGATACCAGGGAGATGTGAGCCTAGAGAAGTTGGTTAGCCCTCTGTCACTTCAGGGTATCCTAGCTAAATAGTGGCATTAACAGTTCCATCTGCCTCACAGGCTCTTGGGGCCATCACTATTCCAAATAAGGCAAATTCCTGGACACTTGACTTTTTTTTTTCTGTAGTTGAGATTTTAGCTAGTGATATCATTAGAATGAGAGGGCCATAAATAATACTTTCCTATTATTGCAATAAAAGAATTTGGAAATGTCTTGCAATACAGCTTATTTTCCCCTATGGAGCTGAAAAGAAAAAGGCTCCTGGCAGATATTTGCTTTTATCCAAAAATTCATTTGGCACTCTCTCTGCCTGACTAAAGTCACATGTAATTAACCTCCATCTACTAAGTCACCAAGGTCCTCTGCACTGTTCCCTCAATAATTAATTTCAGAAATGAATCTCCATCAAGCTTTTCCTAAAGACAAGCTGTCAACTTCCAGAAGCTGCTTACCAAGAAGACCCAGCAGGAGGGCTCATTTCTCTCTCTCTCTCTCTCTCTCTGTCTCTCTGTCTTACACACACACACACACACACACACCGGATACTCACTGGTTAACATGAAGGATGTGGTGACGTAATAGTTTGAGAGTAGAATGCTGGAGCTAGCCTTGCTGGTTGAAATCCCATCCTGCCATTTCTCAGTGCACGGCTGCAGGCACCTTATTAGACCTTTTTGTGCCTCAGTTTGTCTTTGAAAACCAGTGCTGCTAAGAGTGCCTCTCCCTCATCAGAATGCTCAGAGTGGTCTCCGGTGTGTGATGGCTTTCATGGTTTTTCACCTTCCCCATCAAACTGGAACTTCTGGTGCTGTACTCAAGGGCCTCCAGCAGCCAGGCAAGAGTAATGGGTGAGGGTGGACTGAGCTTCCGTAGAGGTGGAGGCTGCAGCAGCCAGGGCTGGAAGCCAGCATGGAGCAGGTAGCTGCTGTTCCATTGTTATAGATGTGAGGAAGTAGGCCAAGTGCTTCAGGGGGATTTTTTTTATTAGGATTCTTAAATGCTGACAGCTACTTTTAAAACATCAACACCACACACACACACACACACACACACACACACACACACACACACACCAAAATGACTTCCAGATTATAAGATTCAAATTCAAGAAATCTATAGCAGATGGACATGCATTACTAATTTCATGGACGAATATGTTCATGTGGTCTGTGACCTTGGGAACCCTAAGGCAGGGCTGCACCTAGATCTTGGGTATAAGAAATCCTTAGGAGAAAAGGAAAACAAATGCTTCACGGATGATCTTGTTACCTTCTGTCAATGATGTGAAGTGTGGACCACCTGGTTTTGTCAGTAGGAGAAATGAGATTCAGAGTCACTAAACAATTTGTCCAAGTTTGCATAGCCCTTCAGATCTGCCTGACACCAAAGTCAACTAAGTTCTTTTTGCTGTTGTTAGTATTTTTTTTTGGAGTGGGGACTCTTAACTAGTCTAGGCTAGTGTTGGATGCCCAGGGCTTCTCTTAGTCTCCCCAATGCTGACACTATGGTGGTACTGCTGTCTTATTACCAAATCATAGCTGCCTATGGTCAGCAGGCATAAAAGTGATGCTAAAAACTTTGAATACAAGTAGAAAGAATAAATCAAGCTAATTATGAAATAAATCTAAGTAACATGTTTGTCTCCTCAAATATACATTTTTTTGTCATCAAAACATTTGAATTGCACACTACTAGCAAAACTTCAATGTAAAGTATTCAATTATTAGATACACGTATTATAGAATCCTCATTTGGCATAATAAACTCTCTTACGGATATTTACCTGAAGGATTTATAATCAGTTGGAAGAGATATTTACATGCTTGTGCTCACAAAAGCCAAGTTATAAAACCAATACAAGTGCTTTACCAAGGTGTAAATTGATAAAGAAAATATGGTAGTTTTGTATAATAAATTTTATTCAGCCTTTATACAGTAAGGCATTATGGGGTTGGAGTCTTAGATCCATGCTATAGTGCTTCACCTGCAGCTACATGACCCTAGCATTCAGTACCTGACATCAAACAAACAAATAGTAAAGTTGGATACCATGCGAAATAATGTAAGATGGACACATAGGAATCAATACCTTATGTTTTTCCTTGTAATGTGGATCTAAAATAGTTAAACTCATAAAAGAAGAGAGTGTAAAGGTAGTTACCCCAGGCTGGGGGAGAGTAGCTAATGACTCAGTAGTACAAAGCTGCAGCTATGTATATCGGGAAGCTAAATTTATATTTTAGGTCACTTGTACCTCAAAGCCCATAGTCTTGATTTTTTTTAATATTTGTCTATTATGCTAACAATTAAGATACTGTGAGCCAATGATGTGAAAGGTATGTTCATGCAATCATCTTTAACTGCTGAGCCATCTCCCCAGTGAGAGGTAAGTTCAAAATCTTAGAGATTTAATGCCATAGTAGCTCATATTTCATTCACATAACACTCTAATGTATCTGGTCTGTGGACATCATTTCTCCAGTCATTCAGGGACCTGGTGCTATCCTTGTGCCAGCTCAGACAATTTTTATATATAGATGCCAAGTGAAAGAGCATGGAGGGAGTCACAGGAGGGATTTGATGAGGAGCTTTGTGTCAATTACAATCGCATACCATGGCCTCAGAACAGCCATGGGACACCACAGGTGAGGCAGGAGGCTGGGAAATGCAATCCAACTATGGGTCTGAGGTGAGGGAGAAACATGTCTGCTGAATGTCTGTCAGAGTGTTGGTGGTCAGTGTTCCTATCGAAGGCGGGGGTGGGCAGTGAGATGTTTTAACACTCTAGACTCACTGCATTCTTCCACGGGGGGGGGGTGTCTTTGAAACTAGATGGGTAGAATACATCAGCCAATCTTGTCCGTGAGTTGATAGTAACATTTCCAGAATGTCTATTTTCTCATGAACATGTACATGTTGCAGAGACATTTTGTTTCGTCAGTTTATAACCATGAAAAAATTATGAGGTGGACATTCCTTTTAAGTCCTGTAATCCATCATCAACAAGGGTATTAAGTGTTAACTCCCACTCTTAAATTGAATTTTAGTACTCTCCATTACCCGTTCATGAGAGAGAAATGACAAATAATTTCATGGCTCAAGAGCAGCAGACAGATGAGTTCAGCAAAAAGAGGGTCAAGTACCAGGATTGGGTGAACAAAATGTGTAGCCTTCAAATTAAGGGCATTTGCTTCCCATCTTCCTAATTGCATAATTTAGTATCTCCAAGCATCATTAGCGCCTCTTTTTTTTTCAGAGGAGCATTTAGCTGTTGTCCTGGAAGAAGAGCCCATTTTCTTGTGTTCTTGTTTCTGGCTTCCTCGTGTTTTCTCTCATCAGAGCTGACCAGAGCCCTTTGGCACCTTGAAAGTCTAAGTTCTCACTTCAAAATATGAACTCACTCTCATTTAAAAGGAAAATGTTCCACAATGCCTAATGTTCCCTCTCTTGAGAGTTTCTTCCCTTTTAGACTCTTTGAAGAAGACTAGCCCATGATAGCCTTGGTTGATTCAAAAGATGTGCCAAAGCACCCTGGATTTGGCGTCTTTGAACAATATCTGATTAATGCAAGGAGGATCCTCCAAGACGTTGCCTGCACTCAGCACAGGTCCCCCTACACTGGTCACAGCACAAAAAGGGGGCCAGGATGACTGTCTGACGTAACTTCTGCAAAGGGACCTCTATAGGCACTGTATCTCTGGGGGCATTTCTTTAGGAACAAGCCAATGCCAAGCTACAGAGATGTTTTCTCCCTACCCTTTGTTCCTTGAAAACCATATTCTCTGGCTACCGTGTATAAAAAAGAAATCCAAGGCACAGGCGAAGCTAATGGCTTTGTTTGTTCACTAACAGGAATTAAAAATTGTCAAGTCTTGCCAATCCCATTAAAAATCTCGCCTCCTCCTCACTTTCAGCTGCTAGAAAGAGGTGGCTACATCTAAGCCCACCCAAGTCTGGCTTGCAATGCCTGCCACCAGAAAACCAGATCACTGCCTCTTGAAGAGCACCCAAATGTTTTCAAAGTTTCTGAACAGATGGCTTTGTTGTTTCACTCCCCAGTAGAAAATAACCACCCACTTTATTGGCATAGCTCAAAGAAACAAGGAGAAAGGTCTTAGTGACCCTTACAAAGCAGCTACAACAGTCAAAACCATGTTTTCCTTTCAGACTCTCTATCCTTAACTCACTTTTAAGTTCTACACCATCAGCTCTGCTTCACGTAAAACATCCCAATGTTATTCTGTGTATATTAAAATACATATATAGTAAAAATAAAATTACACATAATAATTGTTTTAAAATTCTAAGGCAACATTTTCTTATATTCAAGTTACATTATCTGTTCCTTCACCAATTCATTTGTTCCTTTATGAGATCTTGTCCTCTTAACATACCAATTTGTTTAAAGGTAATTGATAATCCATTTACTATGCCTAATCCCAGAAGAAATCTACCAGATGGACATACTAGGTGATAGACACTACAGCACTCTCAAGAAGAGGGACAATTTCATCCTAGCTGGAGAGCCTGTTATGTAAACAGACTGTGGCTCTGTGCACGACATTGCATGACACACACATGGCATCACTACTATGACACAGCAATGGGATTTGTATGTGACATAACACCTACCCTCATGATGGATAGATACATGCTCTCCCTCAGCTATATTCTCAGCACAGCTGGTAATGTTGCTGACTTCAGTCTCTGCTACTCTGTCCATCTTCCTCTTGCTTTACTGATTATCCCTTTCCAGTTTTTCCTAACAACTATAGCATTCACGCTATTCAAACTCTTCTGTCTGCCACACCACAAGACGTTCCAGTGTCACTAATTCTGATGTTCTGAGGTCTTATTTCTCTACCTGCCACAAATGTGATTGACTTTGTTGTTTGCTCTTCTTCCTATGTTCCTAGCACTGGGCCAGTTGCCATTTTTATTACTGAGTTCTAAGATTTCTTTATATATGCTAGATATAAATCCCTTAGACATATCATTTGAAAATATTTTCTCCCATTTTCAAAGTTGCCTTTTCACTTTCTTAGCAATGTCCTTTGATGTATAAATGCATTACATTTTTATCTAAAGTGTTTTAATTACATGTATATATATGTGTGTGTGTGACATAACTCCCACCCATTATTTTCTTCTGTCCCTGTCCTCATTCCTCTTCCATTGAACCCATTCTTCTTACCAACTAGTCCATCTCTTATCCTCCATTAACCATGATGATATGTTGATAAACCCAGTATTATGAAGGTCTTCTGCAGGTAATGACAAACACTGTGAGGTCATGAATGCAAGAGTTATTTTGTATCCAGAAGGCAGAATTCCAAAGCACTTCTCCCTACCCTCTGGCTGTTGCATTGTTTCTTCCACTTCCTCCACAATGGTCTCGAGCCTAAGAATGTGATAGAGATGGCTCATTTAGTGCTGAGCACTAAACTGTCACTTTTCAGCACTGGATGAGTTTTGAGTCTCCCCAATTGTCACTGTCATCTGAAAAGAAAAGCTTCTCTGACTCAAAGTTAGAGCAGCACTAATCTATGGGAAGAAAAATAAATATTTAGAGGACAATTTGATGGACACAATACATCCATTCACCCAAAGTGTTTTAGTTTGTTTAAGTCAACATAATAACTTGCCATAGGTTGAAAGGCTTATTAATGATAATAACTTATGTTTCCCAGTCCTGGAGGCTTGAAAGTCCACAGAGCTGACGGATGTGGAGTCTAGTAACTGCTAAAGTTTGTACAAATGGCTGTGTTCATGCTATAACATCACATGGTTGAAGAGGTAGGTAGCTTCTCTTTTTTATAAGTTTATAAGACCTACCAAAGCACAGCCTGAACTACTTTTCATAGGATGAATCTCCTAATACCACCACCTTTGTAGTAAGGATTTCAATATAGAGTTTGTGTGGGATATAAGGATTATATAAAATATATAAGCATTATATAGACTAGATATAATCTATTACTGATACATCATTCTTCCCAATTGATTCTTCAATTTTTTCTTACAAAAGTATGTTTTATTTATTTGACAGACAGAAAGAGAGAGAGTATGGGCATGCCAAGGCTTCCTGCCAAAAAAGGCAAACTAATTTGGCTTTATGTGGGTACTGAGGAAACAAACCACCTTTAACCACTGATCCATCTCTCCAGTTCTGCTTCTTTTCCAGATTATTCTAGATCCATTGAATTATCATATAAAAATCAGGATCAAGTTTTAATAAATTTTGCTAAAATTATTGGATATACAGAAAGTATAAGTGGTCTTCTACCTCTAGTTATATACAAAAAGCAATTAAAAATAGGTCAACACTCTAAAGAGCTAGAGCTATAAATACCATAGAGGAAAACATAAGAATAAACTCTGTGACAGTCTTGCTGTTTTGTCACGTGGTTGGTATATCCTGAGCACTCGGCTTCGGTTAATGAAGGGTTCCTGTCTGCAGTTTGGTATTGTCGTGAACAGGCAAGGTGGCAAAATGGAAGACCAGTTCCTTTGTTTTGTCTTGTAATCTTAAGTCTTTTCTCTCCCTTCACCTTTGCAGCAGTTTATGCTAGCTGTTGTAATATCTTTTGTTGTCCTCTGGAAATTTAAAACTGGAAATGGATATAAATAATATTGTTTCTAGCCAGGCGTGGTGGCACCAGCCTGTAATCACACTTGGGAGGGTCAGGAGTTCAAGGCCAGCCTTGACTACATAGAGAATTGAGGCCAGGCCAACTTGGACTACATGAGACCCTGTCTCAAAGTAAATGAGTACATAAAAGTTGAAAAAAAAGAGAATAAACTCTGTGATATTAGATTTAATGGTTTCTTAGAGATGATGCCAAAAACATAAGCTGAACAAACATTAAAGAATAAGTAGAAATTAATCAAAATTTGAAAATTTTTGTACATCAAAGGGCATTATCTACAGAGCAACAAGACAACTCACCAATGGGAGAAAACTTTCATATATCTGATAAGGGACTATTTTCTATAATGTAGAATAAATATTAAAAATAACATTAAAACACCAATTGAAATATAAACAATGGACCTGAATAAACACATCTCTAGACAGTACATGATAAAACAGCACATGAAACTATGTTCAAACTCATTTGTGACTAAGGAAACACAAGTTTAAAAACATGTCGTATTACTTGTGTCAGTAAGATTTCTAGTGCTGTGCAGAAGACCTGGGAAAATGAGCTAAATGAAGCGACATTTGTCTGGCTTATGATCTAGAGGTTCCAGATCATGGTCTTAGCCTGATTTCTTTTGGGCCTATGATAAGGTAGTCCATTGTAGTAGAAGCTTGGAACAGAACAAAGCTGTTTATTAATGGCATCTGAGAAGGAAAGATGATGCTAGATAAATTTATCGATGGGTAGATACATAAGTAGATGATAGGGAGGTAGGCAGATGAATAGATAGATAACCAAGAATAAGATATGCCCAGGAACAAGATATACTCTTCAACGGCACAGGTCCAGTGATTAGAGGCCAAGATATCAATACATGAGAATTTGGCCAGCATTCAATATCATAAGGGAAATGATAATCAAAAGTACAATGCCGTATTACCTCATCTTACTTATAATGGCAACTATCAAGAGGAAAAAATGTGCTGGTGGAACTGTTGGGAAATGGGAATTTAATGCTAGTACAGTTATGTTTCTTAAAAAAAAAAAAAACCTGAATATGGAACAACTACCATTTTATCTGGTATTTCAACTCTTGGGCATGTACAAAGGAAATCAAATCATGCTGCCAAAGCACTAGGTCTGTGTTCACACTGACTGTAGTGCTTTTTACCATAGCTTAGGACCACGGGTGAGACCAGAGATGCCCACTAAATTCCATCATTTATAAAAACCTGAGAGAAGCAGGGGGGCATTACTTTATGTGAAATAAGCTAGTTATAACATAAATAAATAAATCCCTCATGTTCTTGCTCATTTACAGAAGCTAGAAGAGTTGGCCACATAGAAGCAAGGAGCAGAATCATAGTCACTAGATGATAGGAAGGGAACAGGGGAAGGAGGATAGAACTTGGCAATCAGGTGGCACAAGAAGTTAGGCATGGCACTAAGCTCTATTGTTCTATTGTGTAGTAAGGTAACTACTAGAGAGGAAGACCTTGAAGGTTCCTTATACATAAAACTGATAATGCCTGTGATACCATAAATTCCCATAAATTTGATTTGATTATTATTATTATTACACATTTATATGTGTAATATAATGTAAAAATTAAGGAGAAAGAAAAAACAGGCCAGGAGAGCTGGCTCAGCAATTAAAGGCACTTGCTTGCAAAGCTTCCCTACCCTGAGTTTGATTTCCCAGTATTCATATAAAGCCAGATACACAAGGTGTCACATGCATCTGGAGTTTGTTTGTAGGAGCAAGATGCCCTGATACACCCATTCTCTCTCTCTCTCTCTTTTTCCCCCTTTCTCTCTTGCAAATAAATTTAAGCAGTAAAAAATCATTGTCAATGCATGCTAGAATGAGTTTTTAAGCTATATTGCTAAGGAAAAGGAATCAGACAGGAATTCAGAAATTTTATGACCTCAGTTATATTAACTAGATTAGAATGTAAACTTGTGCATGCAAAATGCTAGTTACTGGGTTCTAGGGAGAAGGGAGAATTGAGTACAGACTGCTTAAGTGTACGGCTTTCAGTATGTGTGATGGAAACCTTTATACCGACAAAGAGAATCGGTTGTGTGGCACTATAAATGTACTCAATGGGTTCACTTTGATAGACGCACTTTAAAGGGTGCATTTTAGAGCATGCGAATCTTGTCAACTTAAAAACAGCCTCTGTGGATGTTTGCTGTCCTACTTGAGTCTCTCATCCACGGACAGATGATCAGGATGGCAGGTCTTGCCCTCCACTTCTCCTCCCTTTGCCCTGACATGCCCACAGCAGCCATTCCCCTCAGCTGACAGACCGTGCATGGTGGCGGAAGTGCAATTCTCCAATCTCATTGACTGGAAATGAAGACCATGCTGATAAGTAGCCGAGAATAGCCACATACTTGCAAGTAGACAAGAGACAGAATGTGGTGCAGCCCCAGAAAGACAGAAGATGGGTGGTTTAGACCCCGCTGCTGGCACTGGGAGGAAGGGACCTGCAATCATCATAGAGATTAGGGGGCAGTGTGTACTTATCTGAGGAGAATGTTTCAAAGGCATAATGAATGCGAATACACATCTCACCTAAAGCTCCTTAAAGGGATTGGAGAGCGTGATTTGGGGTGATGCAGGGTAACAGAAAGCTGATTAAGTGCACAGCCTTTGGGTGAAGGCCCCCTTAGAGTGTGGCACTCAGACGGCACAGGGGAGCTTGCCACTAAGGGAACGAATGGGTGACAAAACTTCAGAATCGGAGAGGACTTCAAGAAAGAAGCTTACATGATGAGCGATTTTTGCAGGTTTTTTTTTTTTTTTTTTTTTTCTAATCCTAGTGGAGTAGAGAACTTAATTTAGCCATGTTCCTGCAGTCTCCATGTTGCCCAGCTCAGCGCTTCCTTCAGACTTTGGATGAAACTTACAAAGCAGAAGGAGGCTTCACCTACCCTCTACCCTCCACTAGCCTGTATGGGAATGCAACTCATCCATCTGATGCCTGGCCATCTTGTCTGGATACTTAGTACCACATGGACTGTGTTTCACTTAAAATGCGATCTGTCTACACAATCAGATATTGCCTGTTCATTAGCTGACATTGTATTATAAGGCTGTCTGCTATAATCCTGAGTCCATTCCTGGCATCACAGGCAAACCCACATTAGAGGTAGCTAGGTTTATTTTATTCAGCTTAAACTGAACGAACACATTTGTTTATTGCATGCCAGGCACTGGGCTAAATGCTTTAAAATTACAAAGTCCTATTAACATATGAATAATACAAGGGCTTCAGCTGTCTTTATCTCCCACCAGCATCAGAGGCTTTAGAAATTAGTGTGATGAATATTAAATATAAGTTCTCATAGTTGAATTAGTGACATGACTAGATTCTTACAGAGAAAAATGTCACTTTTTACTTGAACATCTAATCATTTCTATAACCTTTTCTCCAAAGGATAGTACTTGAGATTTGATCTCAAATAAAATGTCCTAGCTATTGTCCACATAGGGTACAGGGAGAGTTCAAAGCCTCCACTATGCACTGTGATACACGTACTCTGCCTTTAGCAGATTGCTTTAGTAGCATGAAAGAGATGTCTGTGCAGGACTGGTGGGATGGCCAGTAAGAGAGAGGCTGGGAATCTGTCACGTTGACTGTGGAGGATGTAGGGATTGTTTTATGCTGATCTGCCAACAAATATTTACTTAGTATATGGCTGACGATGGGCGGCAAAGCAAGTAGAACAGGACAGAAGTAGTGGCGTGAACTCTCCAAGATTAGCTCATGAAGGACACATCTGTTTCAGTTGCCTCTGCCTTACTTACAGCTGCCATGCAACCATGAAGAAGAATAGAAGTTGCCTGCAGCCAAGAGCAGGAAGGTCTTGACTCCTGGGAATTGGCTGTAGTATCTGGGCACAGAGCTGCATGCCTATAATCCTGGAACTCTGGAAGCAGAGATGAGGTTAGTGGACAGAGAGTTTGTGACCAGTCTGGCCTACATAAGTCAATTCCTGTTCAAAGCAACAAGAGTAACTGAATTTTTTGAAGGTACCTTCTCATCCCAGGAATCCAGGTATGGAGGGACCTCCATGGGGAATCAACCGTTTCTCCAGGCTGACTTAGAGTTCCAGGTGCCTGCCTGCCATTCTCATAGTGCTTCCCTCTCACCAAGAAGAGAGGTGGCAATTACCATTATCTGTGTGACAATGATTCAGCTAATACAGGAATTCACAAAACCACCAGTTCTAGAGCTAGCTAGGAATCACAGAAGTCAGAATGTGAGAAGGCCAGAGTAATGGCAGTAGAGTCTTTTAAGGTGCCATTGTGAAGTGGGGGCACACTGGCTATGATGGTGTCTGGTTTTTTTTTTGGCCACTTGCTGTGTGACTTTGGGAAAGTCACATACTCTCTAATTTGGCTTTATCATCTGGAATATACTTGTTATAATCAATGCTCCACATGCTTATGAAAGAATGAAATGAGCTAAAATATGTAGAAGTGTTCAGTAAACTATGAAATGCTATATAACTATGAAAGTTTTTTTTATTATTCACCCACACCAATTCAAAAAACCCAAATGTAAATTCAGAAATTAGAAAGTCATTATGTGCTAAAAATATTGTTCCAAACCTAATTAAATTAGAACAATGGTTCATTTGTCAATTCATATGCCAAGTATCCAAATAGTTATGCTACAGAATGTAACTAATGAGCAGGAACAGACCAAAATAATAGGTTGGCTACGAAGCAAGAGCAACTCCCTATATATTAGCCAAGTCTTAATAATAATCTTATTTAGAATTCATTTCTTGAAAGACCGGAAAATAGTGCCTTAATAATACCTAGCTTGTGTAAGTCCCTTCTAAGCAATGTTAAAATGCATATGAACTTTTTATTGGCATTGTGCATTACAGTTTTCACAATGTTCGTGGTGTGCTTTCTCACTTGATTATCATAAAATACTCTGATTCTCAGTAGAACCCTATTACCCGCAGCGCATGTGCAAGTGAAGGAAGTGAGAGGCAGAGGCTGAATATCATTTCCAAGGCCACATAACTGCCATACGCCAGTGCTGCAGCTGGGACCAAGCTCCATGTCTGTCTCTAACCCTGCACATGCCCTGGGGTGTGTGGAGGGACAGCCTTGTCCATGTGTCCTGGCTTCCTGACCTGGTCTCCTGAGCATACAAAGGGCATAGGTCATCTTCTTTCTCAGCCGTCAGCTTCAATTGTCCCTTTATCTTGCCCCAGGGGCTGCTGGAGTTAGGAAGCCTTTGCTAATCACGCTGTAGCTGTATTTCCCCACTATAGAAGGAATCCCTGTGGCACACCAGTGTTTGCATATCCAGCACTCTGAGGGGCCTTGTATGGAAAAACAATTTAGCTGAGGAGCAGGCAGTAGTGGGGCTTTCATTGTCCTTGACATGCAGCAAGATGCCAAGTGACTCGATGCATCAGAATGTGGCCACCCAGTAGCAGGAGAGACTTTAATCTAGGCATTATGTTTCCCAGGAAATTTCTTCCCCATGGAATTTGCACTTTAAAGAAAAATATGAAGTTTCTTGTTATTCTTTTCTTCATTTAATGAGTATTTTTCAGGGATTTGGCATATCATCAACACAGGATTCACACATGAAGAGGTTGGCGAAACCTGTTTGTCAGACCCCTGCGTGAGACCTGGAAGCCATCAGCTACTTCCTGAACGGCAGGCAAGAGCAGTCTGTGTGTAACCTTTCTCTGAACTCCTTCCCTCATATCTCTGCAGAGGTTTCCATGCCCCATGGTGAGCGCAATCAGCAAACAACGGCGTGAACCCCCCTCACCCCCACTTATTTCTGCTGCTGCTTAAAATAGAAAGGAAATATAGCTTCAGTGATTTGGCTTGCTTCACACAATAGAGATAAGCCCATGGGTGGCAGTGCAGATTTTTTTGGGGAGTGTACTGGGCTGAGAGCAGCAGGCACTGCTGAAAGCACTTGCTTCTGCAAACAATTTATCATTTGGTCGGGGAACGTGAGCCATGAGAATAAGTAAACATATTCATATAGGAGTTTCTGAAAGCAAAAAGCAATGACTTGAGGATCAGAATTCTTTCTTCATTCTGCAGAGCAGAGTGTGGACTTGGGAAACACCATGGGAACATACGGCACACACACCTCTGTGTACAAACTAGATGCTACAAACTTCAAGATGAACTCCTGAATGTGGGAAAAAAAAAAAAAAGGGCAGTTCTTATACACTAGTGATGTAAATGTGAATTAGGACATCCCTGTGGAAAATCATACGGAGAATCCTCAAAAATACCACATGACTCAGCAATGATACCAGCAGTTCAGTTTATCACAGCACTGTTTATAATAGCCAAGACTTAGCCTCAACCTGGGGCTCCATTGAGGATGCAGGCTTCAACAAATGTGGTATGTATAGGCAGTCTTCCCTAGCACATCAGGAAATCTTTTCACTGGGCAATGCAGGAAAGGCTGGGGATAAGTGAAATGAGCTAGACACAATTACTGCACACTCTTGTTCACGTGCAGAAGCTAGAAAAGTTGCTCGTCAATGTAGAAGCATGGTCATGGCCGCCAGAGACTGGCAAGGATGGGGAAAGGCGGGTGAGAGAGGATGCTTAACGGACACAAGAACACGTCTAGACTGCAGGGATATTTTCTAGGATTCTGTAGCACCTTAGAGGACTCTAATTAACTTACTAGATTTCAAAATAGCTAGAAGAGAGGACATAAATGTTCCCAACACGAAGAAATGATAAATGTTTGAAGTCATAGACATGCTAATTCCTCTGCTGGGATTTTGTGTTACACACACAATGAAATATCACATTTTACCTAATTAATATAAACAACCGTGAGCAGATCTAAAATAAAAATAATTTTAAAAAATCAATCGCTTGAGTCAGAGGCCATTTATAAATTGGTTTGGAACAACTTCAGAAACAATACTATATAGAATGGTTGGCTGCCTTAAACACATCATAGAGGCCTCTTTTATCCCACATTTTCCTAATCATTAATGTTCTTTGAGGATGATGGTGAATTGTGATATCTCTAAAAGAAAATGGTTTCAGTTTTCTAAAATCAGAAAAGCCATACACAAAGATTAAATGCACAAAAACCATTGGGTTTAAGTTAAAAAATGTAAATATTGAGAATGTCAAATCATGACAGATTTTAAGTACAAATAGTTCTTGACAGATTTTGTATTTAAACTTAATTTATTCCAATAAATGCTTTTGATAACATGCACATATCAATTGGCTTCAGCTTGTACTCATGTCCTCATGATTCCCAGTTTAGACTTCAACTCTGGCTGGTTGCAGTTGGATCCAGAAACAGCTCTCAGGCTACAGGTTAACAGAGCTGTGGCTGTGATCTTAGTCACAAACAGCTCAGCCCACTTTCTGCTGCTATAGTAGACTTCTATGGACTTGGTAATTTGTGAATAATAGAAAAATCTTTTAAAATATTTTATTTAACTAAGAGAGAGAGAGAGTATTTGGTACTCCAGGGCTTCTTGCTGCTGCAGATGAACGCCAAACACATGTGCCCACCACTTTGTGCAGATGGTTTTAGGTGGGTGTTCAGAAATTGATCCCAGGCTGACAGGTTTACAAGCAAGTGTCTTTAACTGCTGAGCAATCTCCCCAGTCCAGAACAAAGGAAGTTTACCTGGTGCTCACCTCTTGGAACGTGGCCAGCCCACAAGCTTACTGTGCATCAACACATGATGGAGAGGCAGAAGGGAAGGAGAAAATATGCAGACAGCAAAGTTCTGGGCTGCTTTAGAACACCATATGCTCAGTGATAATGGAATTAGTTCATTCATGAGGGTTCTGTGTACACACTTCCCACTGGGCCTGAGCTTGTAAGATGGCTACAGCGGCAGTTAAATTACACCGTGACTTGTAAAGAGAACAAACATTCCAGCCATGATAGAGCAGACAGGTTTCTGACTCTCATAACCTTTGTAATCTTGGGCTGGATGCCCAAGGTGACCATGTCTTAATATGTGTCTGTCCAGGACAGAAAAGTCCTATTTTTAAGTGGTCTTGAGCTTTCCACTGGGGTACAATCCACCTGTGCTTGCCTTACAGGTAATGTACTTTCTTCTAGGTAGGTCCTGTGGCCCAGCCACAGAAGTTGCATTCCACTGTTTTTGGTGTGTCATGAGTGACCTGAAGCATGACCACCAGCTACATGACTCAGCAGAGTTTGTAAAATAAAGCAGCCAGCCATGTATTAACCAGTGCTAGTCAACTTTCTGTTGCTATAAGAAATCGCCAAAATAATCAACTTATGAGGAGAAAATAGTTTGTTTTTTCACATCATGTTAAAAGTTCAGTCTACGGTTTTCCCTTTGACTTGGGCCTGTGGTGATGTAGCAGGTGGTGGCCAAAGGGCACTGTGGAGAACTTCATGGCCAGCAAGCAAAAGAAAGAATGAGGACAGAGCCAAGTTTTCACTGTTCCCCTTAAGAACACACCCCGTAGTAGCCCAAAGACTTCCTACTTGGCCTCACCTCCCAAAGGCTCCACTCTCTCCCAATAGCGCTCTTGGTTTAACACGGGGACCTTTGGAAAACATTCAAGATCCACACTTCAGCAGAGCCCAAGACTTCAACCTGACTGATCTGTAACAGCAGGTAGGTAACTGTTTCTGCCCTGCTATGTCAAAACTCCCTTATAACCTCACAGACACAAGCGAGAATAAATGAGAGTGCACTCTGAAAGTTAGTGTTGGGATATAAAGTGTTGTTTATGCTGATAGCTAGTCCTATATTACCACCTCAATGAAATCCATAGCTACGTTCCCTTTTCTGTGCCATGTTATATATGGGGTGGTGTCTAAATGCAGGCATAAACATATTCACAGAGAAAGATGGCTGTGACTCTGGCACAAATGTGCTGTGAGCTTTTTTTCTCCTGGTGCAGATGACTATGTGCCTTAAACCCTTTTTTGTGAGCTATATTTGGCTTTAAAAAGCTGGTGCTCTAAATATAAGGCTTGGGCTGAGTCACCAAGTCCTGGGCCCAGGGAGAGGAGATGGGAAGGCCTTCCAAGCAAAGTTGCACTGAACAAGGTGGAAATCCTTTATCCAGTGCTATGACCTATGACCTACAGCTTAGATTAAATCCACTGCCTTTGTCTGCATAAAGATTTGTTGAAAAAGCCACACTACTCATTCTTTAGGTATTCTTTGATGCTATGTTGTGTAATGACAGCAGAATGTAATGGCTGCAATCAAGGCTGTATTTGGCCTAAAAAACTAAAATATTGCTATCTAGCCCTTCAAAAAGAGTTGGCTAAAATCTACTTTCTTATGACATGAGCACACATGCATATTTTCTACAGTTTTCTACATACTGACTCATATTGGAACAGTAACGCCCTCAGAAGTTACAGTTTTTGTTTTCATGCCCAGTTTTCTGATGAACCTGAAAGAGACTATATGACTTGTCCCCTTTCCATCACTAGCCCTAGCCAGGAGGGCCTGGAAAGAAGATTTTCCAACGTTTATCCCTTTCTCTGTGTGCCTGGCCACATTACCTTCGAGTTGGAGCCTTCTTTTTCTATTTGAAGAATTCCAGTGAAAGTTAGTAGACATATGTTGCCCTTCTCTCCCACTTGAAGGGACAATATGAAGAACCCCAGTGTATACTCCTCAGTGTTTGCTATTCGCCGAATGAGCAAGTTTGGGTAGGACACAGGACACAGTTCTTCTGAGTCTGAGTTCCCCATTTGTAATAGAAATGAGTTTTATTTATTTATTTATTATTTTTTTTTTAAGTACTGGAATCTAAATTTGTGACAACTGAAACTTACTGCAAGGTGTCTCAGTTACCTCCCTCAGCCCCCTTCCCAGTCCTGTCCTATTTACATTAGCCCCATGTGGCTCCAGCAATCCCTGGCAATGCACCCATGTGACCTCAGGTGAGTTGTTCAGGGAGCATAGGGACTCAGCAGGCAGCAGAAGGGGGAGGCTGGTCTTCCACTCTCCTTCCCTGGCTTAGTCATTGTCCTTTTCCACGTCCACTCATACTGTAACCATGCACAACTGAACCCTAACATTTCCTGAAAAGTTTCAAATCTGCACAGAATCTCATGAGGGGTTTAGTACCTGTATTTAGAAAGGGACAAAGAGGACAACCACTTATTTTGTTACTCTTTTAATGCAATGTACTGTTTTTTAAGTTTCTATCTGCCTCTGAGTGCATGTGCAGCGACTGTCCCGGGCACATTTGAGTTATGCCTCTCCTCCTCTGTGTGATGGGGTGCAGAACAGCCGCGTTAGACTTTGCATTTTCATTGGGATGAATATATTTTATGACTGTTTAAGACTATAATTTTATTTTCCTGAAAACAACTCATTTTTAGACCACTTGTACAAAATGAAGATGACCTAGTTCAACTGCCTCTTTGGAAACCTGGTTGTTCTCCATAGCAGTAAGAACCCTAAGGGACTCTGGGACATTTGGAGCCTTCAGTTACGGTTTAGCCTCAGTCTCCTGACCACAACCCACCAACTGTGGGCACTGTCACCACCAATGTTTAGTGATCTTTCTTCCCACTGTTACTTTCTCCTTTCCTACCCTAGGTGAATTTGCCATGTGTGAGTGAGTGTTTCTTTGTGTGTGTATGTATATGTGCACACACATGCTAGTAGAGAGATAATTACAAAGAGAATCAGAGGACCTAGGAAATTCAGAGGAGGCTGAGAGACAACCAGAGGTAGAATAGTAGGAAACTGCTCAGCTCTAGGACCAGAGAAAACTGGAGGGAAATGTGCTACCAGGTCCCTATGAAGACCTCCTGCAGGAGTTTAATCACGAGGACAGTGAGCTGGGAGCATGGAGGAAACAAACACCTCTAGAATCTTCACAAGCATAGGGGCTGGGGAAGAGAAATGCTTTGGCCTCCCCTTCCTGTCCTCAGTCTCTTACCAGTGACTCCCGCTGGCTGGCCTACTTAGTTTTTGTGTACCAGCTTCTTAAAACACAAGGGAGTAGTAAAGGCTGTACTAGCATCTACTTGAGAGACATCATGCTACATAAGTAAATAGTACTTCGGGCGACAGAGAATTCTATCCACCAATTTCTTCTTTTTTTTTAAATTTATTTATTTGAGAGTGACAGATGCAGAGAGAAAGACAGATAGAGGGAGAGAGACAGAATGGGCGCGCCAGGGCCAAACGAACTCCAGATACGTACGCCCCCTTGTGCATCTGGCTAACGTGGGACCTGGGGAACCGAGCCTCGAACCGGGGTCCTTAGGCTTCACAGGCAAGCGCTTAACCACTAAGCCATTTCTCCAGCCCCAATTTCTTCTCTTAAAGGAAACTTTTGTGCTCCTGGAAAGATGTCCTTCTGCACAAAGTACATTCTTGAAAGATGACAGAAAAGTAACCCAGGAACAGATGAGACTGCAGGACTGGGCCTAGGCTAGGGAGGAAGGGCAGAGGGCCAGGGACTACGTGCACTGGTGCTGAGGTCTAGGGGTTGCGGTCACAAGAGGCTACTGTAGACTTGCAAATCAGGGGAAATTCTCACAGTCACACATAATGACTGCTGTTTGGTATCTGTTGGTTGGATCATCTTTGTGCCAGATTCTAGCTAGCAGCCAGTAATCTCAGGGAAATGCTTTCTAAAGGTGGGGTTAGAAAGATGTGAACCTGATATCTAGTCCCCCATCACACAGGGCAGAACTTGAGCTGTCATCCAGACTAGCCACTCTTTGCAGAACCCATGCATTCACACACCACCATGCCTTCCAGGAGTGCAGAAGCTCGCCTCACCCAGCAAGCTGCTTTCAGGACAACTGTGCATGCTGTCTACCCATGTTGTTCCAACCTCGTCTGCATGGCTCAGGCTTTCCGATTCCCAAGACTTGACTTCTATCTCCACCTCTGTTCCCTCTGGGCTGTGTTTCTGGGCTTCTGGCTTCTTGTGCTATTTCAGCTCTGCTCCCTCTGTTGGGTTCGGAGAAGCTCCTCTCACTCATTTAGTCATGTGGGTCACAGTCTCACACGAGGGTGTATCTGAAAAGTAAAGATTCAATGTGTCAGCAGAAAGGGAAAAAGTATCTGCTGGATGGATAGATATTGTGGTGGGACCACAGAAGAATCTGCACCTGTCTTGGGCCAGCTGGGGAGATGTGACTATCAAGGCTTAAGATGCCCTCCAGCACAAGGTGTGGCTCTTCCCTGGTTCTTCACTGTACCTCACATACCGCTTCATCTCGTACAGACACTCCAGGGGAAGCTGCCACCCCACCCCATCTTTCCAAATTCATGACCACTTCCTTGTTCCCAGAATGTCTTTGTCTGTGTATTAAGCCAGACATTAAACTTTTTTTTTTTAAAAAAAAAAAAAGAACTTTATTTGTAACTATAGAGACAATGAGCAGTGGGTGGGGGTAGACAAGCCAGCACCTCTTGCCATTACACATGAACACCAGATGCATACACCACGATGTGCATCTGGCTTTGCATGGATACTGAGGAAGCAAACCCAGACCTTCAGGCTTTGCAAGCAAGTGCCTTTAACCGCTGAGCCACCTCTGCACAGAAGTTAAACTTTCCGTACTAATTTCATCACTCATCTGTAGATTCAGAGAATAATTTTTCCCAAGTCTTCAACTCAACATTGATAAAATAACAAATAAGATATCAGCACTGCCACAGTCGCCTTCTCATTCCTGACACAAAACACCTGAGCAAAAACAGCTGATGGAGGGAAAGAATTTAGTTTGGCTTATAGCCCTGAGGGGAATCCCCATGATGGGAGGGGAAAGCAAGACATGAGCAGAGACTGGACATTACCTGTGCCATCGCAGGTGGAAAACGGCAGCAGGAGAGTGAGCCATCTGCTGGAAACCAAGCACTGAGAACACATGAGTTTATAAGGAGCACCCAATTCAAACCCACGAGCACCTTCTATATAAGGTCCACGAGTGCTCCATCAGCGCTGACAGACAGAACCACTGCCACCGCCATCATTATCATCCAAAATTTGGCACTAGAAGTCACCTTCCTAGTGCGCTAGTTCCCACAATAACATTACCAGCTAAGTTAGTGTTTTTTTTTTTTTTAAACAGCCACTTCCTGCCAGATAGAACACAGCAGGTGCCATGTGTCATAACAGGTTTTAAAAAATTCCTTAAAACGTCTCTTCCTCATAGTCCTCTGCTTTATCCTCAACTAGTATTCTAAATCCTTTAAGGCTTTGTTAGAGAGAGAGAGAGAGAGAAGGAGAGAGAGAGGGAGAGCAGATGTGTCAAAGTTGCTTGCTGTTACAAATGAACTCCACATGCATGTTCTACTTTGTGCATCTGGCTTACATGGGTTCTGGGGAACCGAACGAGTAGGCCAATAGGCTTTGCAAGCAAGCATCTTTAGCCACTGAACTATCTCCCCAGCCTATCCTATTTTTTTATATCTTTTGGATATCAATAAATTTTCCAGGTTCCTATTTTTTTTTTAATCTAACAACATCTACTCTCTCTGATTCTCCATGTCTCCACCTATTTTGTGTGCAATGAGAATCTTGTTCTAAGGTGCATGTTTTGGGTCCCTTAAGTCTCATCTATGGACAGATGGCCTGCTTACCTCTCAAATGCATTCTTCGTCTGTGAATTCGGTTTCCAAAAAGAACAACACCCTCTCTCATTTAGGAATTTGAAGCAAAAAGAGAGTCATCACTTATAAAAATCTCAAATTTAGCTCATCTCTGAAACAGTATTCCCTCATGGTCATTGAGACATGCCTTGGTTGAACTCTAGACAGATGTCCTTCCTTTTATGACATAATGTTTAATAAACAAGACATTGGAGAAAGCCCCAAATCAAGTTCCAGGAAAATATATTCTGGCCTCGAGAATGTGGGTAATGGATTAGCAAATGTTTGTTTTTCTTTGCAAGTATTTACTTTCCATGTTTTAGGATCTCTGTGTGTATGCCAAATTCCTGTCATTCTCCTTGGGTCAGTGGGCTAAAGAGAAACAGTCCTGTATTCCTAGGACAGACAGACAGGAAGACAAGCTCAGCAGACAAGAAAGCTGAGTGAGGTCCTGCTATTTTTCTACTCTGGTAACACAAAGTGGACCAAATGAGACATGTGCAAGCCCTAGGTCAGGGAACAAGGACTCATCTCTTTGGGAGTGACTGCAAAGTTAGATGACCATGGACATGGACTCGATGAGGAGGGAGTGTGGAGAATCAGGACCCATCACATTGGCACCTAGCACACTGACATATGACCACACTTGTTTCCTACATCAACATAATGCTCTCTTTCTTTGTCTCAGCTCTGCCTTAATCATCATCTCCACCCCCTGTTATTAATTGATGGGCTCTGGGTTCCATCCAGCATAGGGCCTTTATGGAATGCATGCCTAGGCTCACCCTCACAATACACTCAACTCCTCCTTTATCAGCCAACTTTTAGTAAGCCCAGAGTCACATGACCCTCCTCTCAAAGACAGTTGCAGAGTGAAAAGGATTCTGAAGAACAGCTAATAGCTTTGCATGTCAGTGAAGATATTTTTATTTTTCAACTTTTCATGACAACCTTTATATACATACAGATAATATACTGTGATCATAATCCCATAACCCCCCTCCTGCCACCTTCCTTTAGTGACTTACACAGCACAGTAGGCTTTCAGAGAGAACTACATAGGAACCTGGAAAATGTAGGACAATAAGCCCAAATGCCAGAGCATCAAGTTGAACTTTGTATCTGCAGCTCTAATCTCAAGGGTGCATAAATATATCACCTCACTTGGCAAGAGGATTTTGTTGTTATGACTTTTGTGCATATGTGTGGGAGCATGTTCATGTATGTGTGAGTGCATGTGGGGCCCAAGAGCAAATGGAGGGTATAGTTTCTCAGGAACACCATCCACCTTTTCTTGGGGCAGGTTCTTTTATCAGCCTGGATCTCACCAAGTAGGCTACATTGGCTGTCCACTGAGTCCCAGGGGTCCTCACATTGCGACTCCTATCCTGGACGCCAAACATACATCATCTGTATTTTTAATGTGGATTCTGGGTAATCAAACCCGGCTCTTCATGCTTGTACAACAAGCACTTTAGCAGCTGACTTATATCTCCAGCTCTGTAGTTTTGATTAAGGATCCTGAGATACAGAGATCATTTTAGAATGCAGAAGGCAGCATCTTCAAAGAGAGGGGGTGTACGCTGAAATCCAGACAGAAGACTATTTGAAGGTAGAAGGAAAGGGACCCAGACTGACTGGAAAATGGTTTGAAGAAGATAATTGGGACTAAAAGTCAAGGACTGCAGGAAACTTCTAGAGGCTGAATAAGACCATAAAATACATTATTTTGCCCAGTCCTAATGAGCCATTTTAGGACTTCTGACCATCAGAACTATAACATAATACACTTATGATGTCACATAAACCACTAGGCCCATGGAAATTCACTATAGCAGTAATAGGAAACTCAGTTATGGAATCTCTGGCACCTTTAGAAAATTAAAATTAGTCAGCAGCCTATACCACGATTCTTATATGGCCCAGTAGAAAATCCCTCATTTTCTTCTCTGCTAGGCCATGAGACTCTTAGCAATACTGTACCAGTGATAAGACAATGGAGACAGGGCCGGGGAGTCAATCACCCAGGCCTCTTGGACTCCTTGCAAGCTAACTCATACATGAGTCTGCCTAAGATCTATCTATTCCTGGCCCCAGGTCTGCCCTGCAGGCCTAGAAGCCCATAAAAACCTTCTTTATAGCCATGTTTTGCCCATGTAACTGGTTTCCTAGTATCTTCTAAACACTGGGCTTCGCAGTATTTACTGTCAGAGCATGGCAACTGCTTAGCCTGGAATGTGGGTGAAGCCTCATGGGTCTTTTTTACAGATGGGTAGTAGAACCAGCCATGACGCCTGACGCAACACATGAAATCAAGCTAGCCTACATATAATGAAAGCACACTGGCTCAATCAATGTATGTTTATTGTTCTTAAGAAAAAATGCATTAATACTGATACCAGGTAATAGAGACTGCTGTGAGCATGACTAGTCAGGGTAGGGAAGCTCCTTTCTGTCTTTCTCTTCTATCACCTTGCAGCATGGCCTCATGCCCAAGGTTGATTTATAGACCAAGGTCACTGGCAGAGATCAAGCCACTATCCCTATGTGTTTGTCAGGAACAAGAAAAAAGAAAGAATGCACAAGAGGAACTAGCTCCCTTTAAAGAGCTCTCCTGAAAGTGCCATGAACACCACATATATGTCACTAGAAACTTCTTGCTTTAAGGAGAGTTCTGGGGTGGAGGTGGCTCAGAGATCGCATTACAGCACTTGCTTACAAAGCCTGCCAGCCCGAGTTTAATTCCCAGTATTCCTGCAATGCCACAAGCAAATAGTCATATGTTATCTAATGTTTGTTTGCAACCCATACACAATAGACATGTGCTTGTATGTGCATGCAAATACATAGAGTCATTTTAGAAAAGAAAATTGCTAAAAAGATTCCCCTTTTCTGCTTTGTTAAACAGGACCATTGTCTCTGTTAGAAAGAGAAAGAAAGGGAATAATGGAATGAGCCTAGGTGAGCACCCATCTGCCCTTTCAGTACCCAGCATCCACAGAGAGTGGGGTAGAAAGCATTAGCCACCTTCCTCACAAGCTATTCCACATCTTCTCAGATCACTTTTCCCAGCCTCAAGGTCAGGCTATTTGAAGGAGTTGCATTCCTGTCCATCACATCAGAGCGCTTTTTCTTGTGGTCCAGTGAGACACAAGCTCAACAGCTTCCGCAGAAACCGAAGCCTTAAGGATGGAGAAGCAGTGGTATGATTACCATGTGACATGCAAGTAAATAAAAGCCTTTCATCTTAAAAGTGGAAAGTGGGAGAAGGATCCACAGAGATGGGCAAAGATTCCTACCCTATCCATGGAGGATTTCAGCAGAATATGTGATGTCCAAGCAGCATTGGTTTTTGCATGGGGAGAACTGTCTGCCTTTTCTCCTTTGTTGCCATAGACCAACTTTTGTCATTGCCTCCCACCCTCCAACACACCTTGAACAGGTACAAAGAGTGTTTTCTTAGGGGACATTCATTCTATTCTCATACTCTATTTGGAGGCAGTTTTGAAGGTAGAGAAGCTCAGGGGCTTTCTGACGCTGTGTTTAGTTTACTGTTCTTAAAATCTCATTTCCTTAGAGTTGTGTACTTCCATCTTCCTGTTTCTATTTATCCATATGAGAAGTTATCACAGGCCAAAGGCTAGAAAGAACTTTCAAGAAGCAGGTCTCCATTTATCTACTGGCCATGGTGCTCAACTGTGGCCTGCATTCTCAAATTAATAGCCACTTCCTTGACCTATTTGAAGAATAAGCTTCCAATAAGTCCTTATCCTTCTTTAAAAAATTTATTTATTTACTTTTTGAGAGACATACACAGAGAGAGAGTGTGTGTGTGTCGGTTGCAAACAAATTCCAGACACATGTGCCACTTTGTGCATCTGGCTTTATGTTGATACTGAGGAATTGAAGTCAGACTAATAGGCTTTGCAAGCAAGCACCTTTAACTGATGAGTCATTTCCCCAGCCCAGAGCCCCTACCATTCATTGAGAAGAGATCATTCTAATCTGTTGAAAAGGCAGCAGTTTTAGGACCACTATTTGCAAGTGTTCCAGTGTGTGCCTTTTCAATTGGGAAGCCTTGAAGAATGAGGCAATTGCTCCCTGACTACAGCCTGTGGGCAGGAGCCTCTCGCTTGGGAGGCTGGTATTTCCCTCCAAAGGTGTCTGCAGTGTGCCTCGTGCTTCATAATGATTTCTCCCCTCCCTTGGAGATCTGTGCAGAGAGAAGTAAGAATAGGCTAGCCCATGCCAGAAAATTCCATTGTTCTGTTTTCCTGATATTCAGACTACAGTTAGCATGCAAAGTGATTTACAAGGTAGAGATTGACACAAAGTTTTATCAATGCATTTGCAAGAGCCAGAAGGTCTCCAAAACAGTAGCTGAA
This sequence comes from Jaculus jaculus, assembly GCF_020740685.1. NCBI lineage: Eukaryota > Metazoa > Chordata > Mammalia > Rodentia > Dipodidae > Jaculus > Jaculus jaculus. Next base: position 27,736,075 of record NC_059113.1, read on the forward strand.
TCCCTACCTGTCCCCATCTTCTACAGTGAGCCGGGCCAATATTTAAGGCTCTGTTTCTCTGCCATCCCATTTCTAAAACCCACACAATTAGGATTTGCTTATTTCAGCTGCACAAAACCCAGAAAGATAGAGGTTCATTTCTCCCTCATATGATGGAAATGGGTTATCTAGTATTGGTATTGCCATTCTAGTCTTTCCAAGGGATTAGGTTGACTTTTTTTTTTTTTTTTCCTTTTCCATCATCTACAAGGCTATTTCATTTTGCAGAATGTTTCCAGACACTTCCATCATCATGTTCAGGTTCCAAACAGCAGGGGGAGAAATGGAAAGGGGATTTTTGAACAAGAAATAAAACCCACTAGCTGAGTAAGCTTGATTTGAAACCCCTTCCTCCAGCCTCACCCCCTTCCATACCCCCCGTGACTGTTACCTAAATCAGTGCGGCACATCTGAGTGTAGAGAAGGCTGAGAATGTCTTCTTGCTAAGCACATGGCTATATCCAGTAAAGTAGGATTTCTGCTAGCAAAAATAAAAAGGCAGGGCTGGAGAGATGGCTTAGCGGTTAAACACTTGTCTGTGAAGCCAAAGGACCCTGGTTTGAGGCTGGACTCCCCAGGACTGACTTTAGCCACATGCACAAGGGGCGCACGTGTCTGGAGTTCAGTTGCAGTGGCTGGAGGCCCTGGCACGCCCATTCTATCTCTCTGTATCTCTCTCTCTATCTGCCTATTTCTTTGTCTGTTGCTCTGAAATAAATAAATTAAAAAAATAAAAATAAAAAGAAGGCAAAATAACAATGGGCAGGAAGCTATCAGTCTCTTCCAGAGTCTCCAGAAATTCTGTTCTCTCCTGATGTGGATATCCAAAAACAAGCCTGGTGCTTCGAGGCGTGGTAGCTGATGCCAGAGGAAGTGAGCTGAGTATTCCAGGGGAGTCAAGGGAGTTACTATCATGAGTCAGCTGTACCTTGATGCCAACTCATTTAATGTCACTTCCCTGTGCGTGGCAAAGAGTTTAGATGTCAAAGACAAAGGGGAAAAGAGGTTGTACATGGAGACAGATACCAAAATAGAGAAGAGTAAGGAATGAGCATCGTAGATCCTCCCACTGGCTTGTCCAGGTCTTCATGCCTGGCTCAAGGACCGATGGCATAGCCTTACCATAGTCAAGGCCAAAGTTGGGGGGAATTGTTTTAGGTCTATACCTGTCAGCCTGGAGAAGCCTTCCAGATCACTGCTGCTGAGCCAGAGTGCCTCTATGAGTATGGAGAGGGAGAGGGATAGCATTCAGCAATATCACAGGATGGTGGGAAGGGTAGCGTTGCGCAGGAAGCATATTGTACTGAAAGTGGAATCACTTTGCATCTAGAATGGTGTTTTCCACCCTGAGATAATACCTCTTAACACCAACATGTTGCCAGGAATATTACAGTTCCAAAAGTGGGCTTATTGGGCTGGTGAAATGGCTTACCTGTTAAAGGCACTTGATTGCAAAACCTGCCAGCCATGTTTCGATTCTCCAGTACTCATGTAAAACCAGTTGCACAAAGTGTCACATGTGCCTAGAGTTCATTTGCAGAGGTCCTAGGATACCCATTATTTATCTCCTTAATTAACAAAAATATTAAAGCATGGGTTTGTCTTCAACTTGCCTGGTCAGATGCTTTCTAGGGGTAAGGTGTGTGTGCACTCATTGGATGCTATGGTGCACTGCTCAAGGATGCAACATCATCGCCCTAGCTATTGGGAGTGAGTGGTTAAAGATGCTCCCAGAATTTCTCCTCAAATATAGATAGACAACACAGTGAAGTCAATCACTCACACTTACTGTGGAAAGATGCAGAGGCTAATGATGACCATCATTCTTTGTGATCATCTATGAAAGGATGACAAGAATTTATTTAAACCTCTGTGTGCCTATTATTTCATGACCAGTGTCATCCATTTAGGAGACTGATTTTACAAGTGCAGTTCATTAGAAAGTTTATTAACGACTTTATTTGCAATTAAATCTCTTTCAAGTTTGAGGAGATACCATTGGCTTCTGCCATATTCCAGTCAATGTCATATACCCTAACTAAATTTTAGATAACATATAACTATTTGTTTCCTAGAATGAACCATTTTTGATTACACACCTGATTATCTGTCACCTTCCAGGCTTTTAACAGGTGATGTTGTGGGGCTGGGAGAGTGTGTGAGAGATTTTCCTACAGTGATCTGAGATAAGAGAAATTAGATATGGTTCCAAATATGCAACTAGGAAAATCCACACACAGGATTTAGCAATTGAGATGAGTAAATAAGCCACCATATAAATATGTGAGCAAAGAATTTTTTGTGGAAGATGACCTGGGTTTCATAGAGGCACAGCGGGAATACGGTTTAGCATTTAGTAAGCAGAAGCCTGGTCTAAACAACTGTCTCATAAGGTATGAGCATAAACAAAGAGCCTGGATCCCAGGCAGAGCAGCTCAACAGGACAAAAACTTGGCAGTGCTTTTGTAGCATTGCCCAAGCCAAGGATACACTGAATCTGCAAGGCAGCCTTAATTTAATTACTAGAGAGGTGCTCTGTTCCAAGGGTTGGGAATGATTCATCACACCACACGATGGCCTGGATATAAAACCTCCTTGCTAGCCGCCTCCCTTTGCTCTGATTCCATACTTAACTATTCAGCTTAGAGTTACTATTTTGACCTCCTCAGGAAGAAACTGTCCCACAGCAAGAGTCATGAAAAGTCCTTTGATTGAATCAAAATATCTTCCCTTTTATTCTAATAAGGGTTCCATCTCCTGATGTGCTTTCATTTTAATTTGGTTAGAGTGAGTCAGTGTCCCTGATGCAGTTTCACTCTAGAACAATGACAAAGTTTAGGACTTCCGGGCACAGGGCATTCAAGGTGAACTCCTGCTGCTGTGACCAGACTCAAAGGCCCACCCAGCCTCCTCCAATAAAAGTGTCAGCTCTCAGAAGAGGCATGGCTCTTTGAAAGTTTCATATGTCTACTTAATACTTGTATAACCAGGAAGTGGTGAAATGCTATGCTACTGGCAGCTCTGGAGAATTCTCTATAAAACTGTTCTCCCAGACTTCTCCTAAAACCAAGGCAAAGTGAGACCTGCTGCATACACATACCCATAGCTGGAGTGCCTGTTTATTCCCACATGTGGACTATTTCTCTCTAGTTGATTAAATGTTCCTCTACACCCACAGATGGTTAGATAAAAGGAGAATTGCTGACCTTTTGTTTCAGGTAAATTTGTAAAAGCCATAAAACCAATGCCTTCTCTACTTTGGAGCCTGGCTGGTTCTCTAGCATATCACTGCCCCTCATAAGCAAGGAGAGATTGCTCAGAGTACCACACTCTCTTCACTTGCATTTTTAATTTTGTCTTGTTTGAAAGGTTATGCTCTTTTATCTCCTCTCCCCTGTCACTATTTAACTGAAAGCCCTCCACAGTGGGGTTATGGGCCTTCACTGTGGGGTCATGAAATTCTCAGTCAGTCTCCATGGGGGGAGGACTGTACCTCATGATATTCTGACCCACCCTGTGGCACTTACAGTCTCTCTGCTCCTTCTTCTGCAATGTTCCCAGAGTATCACGGCATGCCTGTTAGCAGTCTGATTTAGTGTTAAGTTCACTATAGCCTCTGGATTTCTGCTTTCATGGATTGTGAGTACCCGTAGCATCTGTTGTCATCTCCGTGGAGCTGGTTGTCAGGTTAGCAGTAAGAGAAGCACTTGTGTTAAAATCACCTTTTGATGGAAATTGTTTTCTTTTATCCCAAGCCCAAATCTCAATTCAGCTTCTCAAGTCATCTTCCAAGACTAAGTGTTCTACTGTAACTTCCTTTTAATGGTTTTCAGGTACTCCCTGGGCAGCCAGTACTCCTACTCCAATATGGCAGGTTATCACTGGTAAGTTTTCCATGGCTCAGCCTCCACTGCTTTCTACAGGCAAATGGGAAGAGAGTCAGCAAAATTCCCAGAAGCCATACTTCCTTGGATACTGTCCTCACCTGGGATGTGGTTGAGTTGTCCTTTCTCTTTATACTTACTACCTGGATCACTGCATGATCCCTGGACAGAGGAGCTCTTGCTAGATTCCAAAAACAGTTTCTTTCTCTTGCCCCTTCTGCCTAGCTCAAGACAGCTTCTCTTCTGACCATTTTGTAGTCCCTTATTAGTCCATTGACCATACTGCACTTTTGTAGGATCCTGTCATTAAGTTTCTTTCCAATTCAATCCATGGAATCTGCACACAATTACTCTGATTTATATAGCAACAATGCAGTGGACTAGGCAAATCCTACCACTGCAGCAGAGAGGAATTGTTTGATGCTACTGATGGAGCTTGCTGTAAAAGAAAACCTAGGAGAGGTGCATGATTGACCTGACCAGGCGCTCTGAGAGGCTGACATGACTTGCCATTATGATAAAGCTGTCTTCCGCGGCAGGGCAGAGTCAGTACTTAGTGGTTCACGTATGCAGCCTGCCTCTCTCAGCTTAGAGAGCACACTTGTCCAGTAATATAAAAACCCAACTCTATGGAGGCAACACGGCCAGTACTTGGAACCCCAGCAGTACCATGGCAGGTTACAAGGAAGAACCAGTGCCTCAGGAAAAGAGGTGCCTTGAATTCTGCCCTCACGGAGCACATAGACCAGGTGTTGGCAGTACAGCAATGTGAGCAGAGGTACAACAGAAGCATTTGCTTATCCCATCAGGGATGAAGGGAGGAGTACCTCCCCACCTTGTGCTGAGTCCTGGAAAGATTCCAGCTTGACCAGTAATAACTGGGCAAGTAGACCATTAGCCTGAAGAGAGAATTTTTCATGTGAGGAAGTGTGGGATGGTCCAAAGCAATGGGTTATGACTTAGGTCTAGAGGGAAGGTCACTCAGGGAAGTCCCTCAGGATATTGGTATTATTTCTTTCTAAATCCAATAGAGATTGCTTCTCATCACTGAAATAAGATTGCTCACCTCCACGGCAGCTGGAAGGGTGAGCAAGGCAACCACTCTACCAACTGAACAAGTATTCCTGTGCTTGAGTTTTGAAGTCATATTCAACAAGATGAATTAAATTTCTCTTCAAATCCTAGGCTGAGGGAAGGTGCATTCACCTTTGGAAAACGTTGGCTGCACATGTATATGGCTTTCATCTCCAGAGTGATGCCATATATCATATCAGGAGCCAGGAACACCATCCATTCAAATAATTGCTTCCTCTCCCCATTCCTGTTCCTCTCAGGTCAAGAGCCTCAGTGAATTAACCTATGATTTGTCCACAAATGGCAAGAAGGGTTCACAGCTGGCAGGACTGGAGCAGCCCGGCAGGAGAAGAGGAAGCGCTGCAGGGGAAGCTGGTCAAGTGCCATACTCTGGGCTGTGTTGGGTGCCGTGCCGGAAATCTGTGAAAGGAATTCATTTCATCCTGCCGTGAGACTGGAGGTTAGGGCAGGGTTAAAATATAGGTAAGAAAACCTTCCAGAAAGCCCTTAAAAATTCAAACAAGGGCTGGAGAGATGGTTTAGTGGTTAAGGCATTTGCCTGCAAAACCAAAGGACCTTGTTTCAATTCCCTAGAGCCCACATAAGCCAGATGCACAAGGTGGGGCATGTGTCTGGAGTTTGTTTGCAGCTGATGAAGGCCCTGACATGTCCATTGTCTCTCTCCATCTCTCTCTCTCTTACTCTCTCACTCCTTGTCTTTCTCAAGTAATAAATAAATTAAAAAAATCTACAAACAAGTGATGCTCAATATCTTAACTAAGTTGGACACTAGAGGAGAGAAAGAAATACCCATTTCCAGAACATCTGGGTACACATCTGGTAGGCCTTGGTAACTTGTGGGATTAGAGATTCAAGACAGAAAGATTAAAATGATTGAAATTCTTGATTTAAGGCTCAAAGGATTTATCTAAATCATCAAAACCACTACAGAGAAAAGATATCTTATTAAATCATATTAATTTGAGCAATATTGTAATGGAGGTCTAAATACAATGGTTCTGAGATCACACTTTTAGAAATAGTGAGTTCATTTTAGTGGCTCAGAGGGGTAAATTTAAGACAGAGGAGAAAAACAGCAAGGGGACAGGTGAGGAGCTCCAAAATCATCTAATGGGGCTCAAAGTGTCAAGGCTTCAGAGGAGGAAAGTAATAGGAGGGAATGCAGATGTACAATGCCGACCCAGGGCTGCAGGAGGCTGATGGTGCATATGTAAAACTGATGATGGGTATGAGAAAGGAGGAGTGGAGAAAGGAGGAAGGGAGAGAGAGAGAGAGAGACAAAGGGGGGAGAGTGAAAAAGAGGAAGATGCATATATGAACAGAACACAGAGACAGAGAGATGGACAAAGAAATATATGCACATGTGTCTGAAGGAGAAAGAAGGAAGGACATGGTGCCAGGACTTTCCTGTTTGTATCCTTGGGGCATGGCTGACTGGCCAGTGAGAGGGGACTTGAGCGGAGCCTGAGCCAGTGCTCCAGAGAGGAGAGAGGTGGGCTGGATCCCCCATGGAGAGAGCAGACTCTTTGAAGGAAGACATCAGTTTTGGTCAGATGGGAGAGGAAGGGAGCTGTAAGACTAATAAATACCACTTCTTTCCTTCTTGCTTGCTCTTTAAAGGCGTCCTTGCTTTCTCTTTACTTTGATGTTTTCCTCTATTTTTTATTTGTTTCTCTTTTCCACTGGGTCTACCAGGAGCGTTGGAAAGGTGCTTGGCAGCATGAACTGCACAGGGAGCGGGTACAGGAAGCTGGGTACAGGAAGCTGGGGCTAGAACACCCAGGCTAAAGGTGAAAAGAACAAGTCCTGTAGAACAGACCTCCCTGAGAAACCTGCTGACGGCTCAGCCACCCCAGCTGAGCACACAGGGAGGGAGCGGCTCACCCTCCCATCTCCACCTGATCTGAAGAGGCTTCCTCTCGACATACCAATGGGGATGCTGTGTCTGGGAGACTGTTGGTCTAATCCTTCCAGGCAAAGCTGTCAGGAGAGGGGAGGGAGGAAAAGGGTAATGGAAGGAATCTCAGTCCAGAAAAAGGGATAAACCCAAGATCTCTGTCTCAGGTGCTTTCAGATGGATAAGAAATTAGCAGGAAAAAAAAAAGCAAGCTGAACAGAGAACTACACTTAGTTTATAGAAGATGAAAATTCAGAAACTTAGAATCCCACACCAAAATACCAAACACACACACACACTCACACACACACACACACACACACACACACAATAAAATCCCAATAAATGACAGGCCTTGACCTAGGTTTTAAATAGCTAATTGCATTCAGTTCTTTTAAAATACCTCAAAGAAATTCTGTTTCTTCATGTTGCTGATAAGGGAAATGTGATAATCAAAGGGTGACTACTCCAAAATCAGACATTCAGTAAGTGTTAAAGACAGGATTTGCACCCAGGCCTGCCTGGAACTGAAGAGAATCCTATTTCCTTTGGGAAAGTTAATTAAAGCTGTGCACAGAACAATAAGGGAGGATGGAGACTATAGTGTCCCACTTCAATGCCTCCAATTATCCAGACAATTTACAAACAATTTCACATACTTCACCTTCAAGTTCGGATCAATGTCTATTTTATATGGCTTTTCTTGCAGTGGTTCATTTACCAATCAGTTCCCTACAGAATTGGAAGGCCTGTGCGGTAGTATTTGGGATTTTCTGTAGCCACAGTTAGAGCAGAGGAAAAAGCACACGGTAGTGTGTGCGTAAAGGGAATGACGTCCGGTGACACACGCTACTGTGTGGGGTCTGTCCTCCATGCCAGAGGTCACGGCCAAAGGCAAGGTGGCCGGCCGGATCCCTCGAAGATGACCTTGCATAAAGCAGAGACCGGGTCTTGCGGGAAAATGAGCGTGGTGTGTTTACTGCTTGCTCTTGACCTGAGCGAGGAGCCACAGTGGGGGCAGTTGGTGCTTCGCTGCTAACAACTGTCTTTCTTACACGTTCGCCTCTGCAGTGTAAGAGGCGCACTGCTGACTTCCTCATTGCTGTGACCAACAGCTTGACAAGAAGCAACTTGAGGAAGGAGGGGCTCACTTTGGCTTGTAGTTTGAGGGGTGCAGTCCATCACCACAGGAAAGGCGTGGCAGCACAGGCACGAGGCAGCTGGCCTCACCGAGTCCCGGTCAGGAAGCAGAGAGGCTAATGCTCAGCGTATTTCCTCCTCATTAGTTCCAGAACCTGAGCCATGGCATGGTGCTACGCACATTCAGGCTGAGTCTACTCTCCTCAGTTAAACCTTCTGGAATCTCCCTCATAGACACACCCAGAGATGTGTTTCCATGGTGATTCTAAATAAAATCAGTTGACAGGTAAAAATTAACCAACACAGAGTCATTAAAAAAACAAAACAAAACAAAACACCACTCCCTGGTCTCTCGCTTCCCCTCTCCCCACCTTCCTTCTCCTTCTCAGCTCTGTTTTCACCTGTCCTTTCTATTTCATTCTCTTCCTCCTTTCCTTACTCCTCTTTATACTGGTAAGATCTACTTTAGGAATCATGTTATAAACTCTAAATCCAAGTGCTTTGCCAAAACTCACTGAGGTAAATACCATCCAGGCCAGAAGTGCAGAGGCCCATGGGTGTAGATCAAGGGATGAGGAGGAAACTTTACTTTGTGGTCCACAGATTCTTGGAGGTGGCAGCAGCCTTAAGGCCCCCTCCAAGACATGCTGGAGAAGGTTTCTGCCTAGCAATGTATTGGGGGCCACTGGATACCAAAGCATGCCTGGGGAAGTAAGGGTGGGGTGTCCTACAGGTGGGCTGGAGTGAGTATGTGAGCCCTGTGGAGTATGGATATTGAAAAGCTGCAAACACAGCAAGCATCTCCCGTACCTCCACCGTCAACTGAATAAGCCATCCATTATTTATTGATAGAGGGGCAAAGGGGGTCACAACCAAGTAGAACCAGCAATTGTCAGTTTCTATTTCATGTCCTTGGTCTTTCTCATAAAGTTCTCTATTCCTTTCCAGGACATCATGACATCCTCAGAAGCAAGAAGAAGGGAGTAAATGGTTCACTCTGACGATGCTCCATGAGACCAGTGCCCTGATTAATCAATGCCACATGATTCAGATGTGATATAATGTTTGGGTTTTTTGTTTGTCTGTTTGTCTTGTTTTGCTCTTTTTCAAGGCAGGATCTTACTGTGGCCCAGGCTGGCCTGAATCTCACTCTGGAGCCCCAGAGCACACTCAGATTCATAGTGATGCTCCTACCTTTGCCTCCCATGTCCTGGGATTAGAGGCCTGTGCCACCACACCCGTCTATGTTTGGCATTTTTAAAAAGAAGAGAAAGAGGTATATTATTGGACTGCAAAACCCTCATCATTGTAGAAAACATACCATACTTTCCTCCTTCATATACAGCCCAACCTCAAAGGTATTGCAATGTAAATTCCACATCATCACAGTAAATCGAATACCATATACCATAATATAGTGAGTCATTGAGTTTATTTTAGTTTCTCTGATCATATAAAAATATTTTTGCTGTAGTGCAGTCTCTTAAGTGTGCAATTATATTGTTTTTTAAAAAACAAGTATATACACTTCAATTAAAAATCTTTTATTGCTAAAAAATGCAAACCATTATCTGTACCTTGAGTAAGTTGTCATGTTTTGCTGGTAGAAAAAGGTCTTGCTTTGGTGTTGTTGACTGCTGACTGATCACCGTGGTGTATTTTGATGGCTGGCATGGCTGTGGAATTTTCTTTATTTTTATTTTTCTCATCTATCTATCTATCTATCTATCTATCTATCTATCTATCTATCTATGTATCTATCTATCTATCTATTGGTTTTTTAAGGTAGCGTCTCACTCCAGCTCCGGCTGACCTGGAATTAACTCTGTATTCTCAGGGTGGCCTCGAACTCACGGCAATACTCCTACCTCTGCCTCCCAAGTGCTGGAATTAAAGGCGTGCACCACCACGCCCGGCTGGAATTTTTTTATAAGTCAGTAATGAAGTTTGCCCCACTGGTTAACTTCTTCTTCCTCAAAAGGATTCTCTGTAGCATGTGAAGCTCTCTGACAACATTTTACCTGAAGAACTTTAATGATTAGACTCAATCCGCTCAAATGGTCACTGCCTTATCAACTCAGTGTACATAATACCCTCTTTTGTCACCTGAACAGTGTTCATAGTGTCCTCACCAGAACCATGCTCCATTTCAAGAAATGGCTTCCTTCACTTATCTGTTATAGGCAACATTACTCTTATAGGGATATGGTTTGTGGAGCTTAAAACAGCACAATAGTGACATTGAAGATCACTGACACAGGTCACTGCAGCTGATGTGATTGTCATGAAAAAAATTAAATACTATGAGAATTTCTAAAATGTGATAGAGACAGGAGATTAGCATGCACTGTTGGAAACATGGTGCCTGTAGATTTATTTGACATAGGATTGCCACAGACCTTCAATTTGCACAGACAATACCTGTCCAGTACAATAAATTAGAGCCCTCGAGAGCAAGTACCCTAGAGGGAGTGCTTGTGCTTTCCTTGCCTCTTCAAGGGCTCATGGGGTGTCACTTTCTAGAAAGATCAGTATTGTTAGTTTGGTTCATTACCATCTACCATCTGTAACCAAGTGCTCACTGTAGACAGTGCTTTATGTCTCAGGAAAAAAAAAAAAAAGTATCCCCCCCCCAACACACACACCAGAAACTACAGGTGGCAAAGTCGCCTGCTATTGGAAATTATTAGGTAGTACATTTTTACTCCAGGGACTAAAAATGATGATGTCATATACTTCTGAAACTTACTATTTTCCTATATTACCTGAGTTACAAAATATAAGTTCTTTTTGGAAATAATTATATGTCTGGTTATCCCCACACCTTTCTTTCTTCCCCATGGATTTTGTGAAGTTTACCTTTGACAAACCTCACGTCATTTGTTATGGGATAGGTATCTTGGTGTGGGTGGCTGATGCTCCTGCTGGGTGCTGTGCTCTGGTGTCCCTGGTGTGACTCTGTGTTGAACATGGAGAGGAACAGAGCTGGCCTGTGGACTAGAATGTGCTTGCTTGGCAGACAAGACTCAGGCAGTCCGGTCTACTTTCCTGCTCCTCTACCAGTCTGATCTGTGGCTCTAAGTGTCCCCTTTGAATAGGTTTGTTTTGAATTTGTCCTTCTCCAGCATGCTACAGAGCCCCGCTTGGCACAGCTGCACTTCCTATATGAGAGGTACCGGAGTTCTCAAGACTACGGCTGACCTTGAGTGCAAGGTCTTTGACTCATCTCTCATTTCTCTGTATGAATGCCCAGTGGCTCTCTCTTCCCTAGCCTCAACGCACACTGCTGGCTTCTCCTCCCTGGCTCATTGCCCATATTCTGGATGTCTTCCCTTTCAAACCTCACATTTTGTATTCGTTTCCTAGTGGTGCTATATAATAAGTTACCACAAACTCAGGGAATTGAACAAATATCAATTTTATTCCAGGTATGGTGGCCTATACCTGTAATCCAAGTACTCAGGACAATGAAACAGGAACATGAAAGGTTCAAGGCCAGCCTAGGTTATAAAGTGAAATCCTGTCCCAAGAAATCAAATTATACCAAATAAAGGCCTCACAGATTTATTATATTATGGTGCTATAGGTTAGAAGTCCAGTACTAGTCTCACTGGCTGAAAATTAAGATGCCAGAAGGCAGTGTTCCTTCCAACCCTCTAGTAGAAGTTGTTTCCTGTTTTTTCTTGCCTTTTTGTTTTGTTTTGTTTTTTGGAGGTAGGGTCTTTCTTTAGCCAAGGTTGACCTGAAGTTCATGTAGTCTCGGGCTGGCGTCAAACTCACAGCAATCCTCCTCCCTCTGCCTCCTGCGTGCTGGAATTAAAGGCACGCACCACCATGCCTGGAAGAGAGAGTGTAAGAATAGGCACACCAGGGCCTTTAGCCACTATAAATGGGCTCCAGATGAATGCACTACTTTGTGTATCTGGATTTATTTTTAAATTTAATTTTTTTAAAATTTATTTATTTGAGAGCAACAGACACAGAGAGAAAGACAGAGGGAGAGAGAGAATGGGTGCACCAGGGCTTCCAGCCTCTGCAAACGAACTCCAGACGCGTGCGCCCCCTTGTGCATCTGGCTAACGTGGGACCTGGGGAACCGAGCCTCGAACCGGGGTCCTTAGGCTTCACAGGCAAGCGCTTAACTGCTAAGCCATCTCTCCAGACCTGGATTTTTTTTTTTTTTTTTTTAATGTGGGTACTGGGGAACTGAACGTAGGTCATTGGGCTTTACGGGCAAGCACCTTAACTGCTAAGCCATCTCTTCAGCCCTCTTCTGGGCTTGAGAAACCACATAATCCTTAACTCATGTCCCTTTTCTCCATCCTCAAAACCTTAGGGGCAACATTCACAACTGTCTTATATTCTCACATCTCTGATTCTTCTCTTTGGCTTCCATCTACTATTAAGTCTTGTGTGCTATCCCTGGGCACACTAGATCAATCCAGGATATCTCAAATTTCTACCTTCACTTTCTTTTTAACCACATTTTGTTTATCTGTGAGGAGAGAGAGAGAGGGAGAGAAAGGACAGAATAGGATTGCTCATTCTTGCCACTGTAAATGAACTCCAGCTGCATGTTCCACTTTTTGTGGAAACTGGGGAATTGCACCCAAAGCTGGGCTTCCAAGAAAGCACTTTTAACTATTTAGCCACCTTTCCAGCCTCTAAAGACATTTTCCAAATGATTTTTTTTTGCCACACATTATTATGTATTTACAAGTGCTAGTAATTAAAAGATAAAGATCTGTGGTTACTATGGTGGCCTTGAAGCAGCTATCATTTTTGATAGAGATAAAGTTAACTTTCTGTACCCTTGAAGCATGGCATATAGACTTTCACTTGTTCTGCCTAAGGTCAGATATAAATCCCCCCATGAATCCTTTATCAAAGCATATATCTTTTGGATTTAGAGTGAGGGCTGTAATCTGTAGCAGAGCAGCATTTTTTGAACCCAAGTAATATTTACCTCCACCAATTTTCTGCTACTTCAACTTATTAGAGCAAAGAAATATTTCCATATGACATTAATTCATAGGACAAAACAAACCTTCCTGTATGTTGTCTCTTCTCAGGTTAGTTCCATTCCCTGAGGGTAAAATAAAGTAGATGCTATTGATTTTGATACTTTTGGGAAATACACACTCACAGGCTGATGTGTGCATCTCTGTAAACATGTATATATGCCATGGGACTAGGTAACAATGAGACCAACTCCCACAAGATTGGCAAATTTAAGCTCAGCTCCTCCACTTATGTCCCTAGTGTCTTTGAGTATGAAGATTCAGTCCAGGAAATGAAAAGTGCTGGATCTCTTTGAGAAAGTTTCGCAGGTACGGTAAGGTTATCGACTGCTGCATGATGAGAAAATGAAGAAGAATGTCGCACATTTCATGATATTGATCCAGCCTATTAGCACCACTGGCAAGTCACTTCATCCTCCCCAGTCCTCCATATTCCAGTGCCATGGGCAGGAGGAAAGGAGGCCTGAGTGAAAGGATTCCCTTTGCAGAATCCGTGTGTGTGTGTGTGTGTGTGTGTGTGTGTGTGTGTGTGTGTGTGTGTTTGTGAGAGAGAGCGGGGGTGGGGGGAGTAATGAAGTGAGAAAAAGAACATCAAACAGAGAAAGGAGCCAGAGCAAGCAGAATATTAAGAATGAGGCAAACAATAACATTTATCAGCTATAAGGCAGGAAACCAGGCACTCCAGTTATGACCTGCCAAGATTTTAGGTCATAAATTTTTGGGAACTTGAATTGAAGCATAAGTAGCTGTCTAAACAAATAGCACGGAGAGACAGAATGATCTTTCAGAAGCTCAGAGGCTGGTCTTCACAGCTGGATTTCAGTGCTTTTGGAATTCCCTGGGTTTTTCTTTTCCCCACCAATGATCATACATGACATTCTGTCATCACAGATTGATTATGGGAAGAGGATGGAGCTCTGTCTTTGCAAGAAGGAAAACAAGCACACCTCCAGTGGAAAATTGCCTGCACTAAAGGACTAATGTTATCAGAGCTGATTCTTGGGGAACTGAAAAGTGGCTGGAGACAGAAACAGATTCTGGAGAAATAACAGATAGCAAACAGATAAACCTCATGAGGAAAAGGGAAAGTGACATGAGGAAAGAAGGAGACACTAGTCTGAACCGAGGGACAGAGAACATGGCCTTGCCATAAACACCAGGCAGTTGTGACCTGCTTCTGTCTCCAGCAAGCTATCGCCTACCACAAGTGCTTTCATCTCCTTGAAATACTGCCGTGCAACCTTTCTGCCTCAGAACCAGGAAATAAAACTTTGGTCCCTGTGAAGGTTAAAGTCAAGTTCTGTGAAGCACAGTGTCACATGCAGAGCAGATGTTGAACAATAGGTGGTCACTGTCCCCAAGCAGACTAGGAATGTTTGAGAAGCCAAGCAAGGGAAGTAGGGAATGTTGCAGCCAAGACTGCCTATTGTTGGACGGCTTCCTATGTCTCCACTGTATCTCAGTCATTCTTTGAACAGCCTCTCAGAGATGGCAGTTTATGGCACCAACCCACAGGAGAAGCAACGTGACATAATTCAGATGGGACATCAATTTAGGAATTGACCCCTCTCTCTCCTGAGTCATTCCTTTTCTTTCTCATGGATCTTTGCAGTCATGTAAAAAACATGCTGTAATCCCCCCCCCCCCTTGAACAAAGGAAAGTTCTTTAAACCCTATTTATTCCCTACCTCTGTCCCACTGTTTTGCTCCTTTTTGTAGCAAAACTTGAAAGAACTGTGTCTCACATTCTCAGAAACCGGTCTATCTGTTCTCCCACTTAACTGTTTCACTGTGTTCACAGCCCCACTGCATAGAAGCCGCTCTTGTCCCGGGCACAATAATCACCCAGCCTCGGGGACCGCTCTGTCTACTCCGCATCCCACCTCATGGGTGTATATTTGTGACTATCATCTCCACTTCTTCCTCTGTTCCCAAACTCTTAATGAAGAAGAATACACAGGATTAACTTGTTGTCTTTTCTTCATGCTACTTTTTCATTCCCCGGATGATCTCATGTAATCCATTGTGTACATGCCCTTGGATTCTTTCCTGAGTAGACTATACTAGCCAGCCTCCCTCTCACCTTGCTGACTGGCTTCTTCCTGGTTGGCCATAAGAAGGGAACAGCAGAAATGGAATTTTCCTTGGCTCTAACCCTCACTGGCTCCAGGCACCCTGTTCTCTCTCCATTTCTCCTTCAAGCTTGAACTTGGTAATGACTTTCCATATTTGCAGGTCCCTTGATGCTCACACTCCCTTGTAAATCTCATGCATCCTGCCAACATCTCTGTAAATAGCCCCTTTATTAAATTCGTTTCAGTTAAAGTCTTTGAAGATGTCCCTATTTACTGCAGGGCCTTGCCGGATACATCTATATGCTGATGACTCTCGACTCCTGTCTTCTGCTCACACATCTAAACTCTAGACCTAACTATCAAAGAGGATACTTTAAAATCATGCAGATGTTTGCTGTCATTTCAAGTTAGTGTGCCGACGTGAGAATCAGCTATTAACACACCTTCTCATTTCTTTGTCTTCCCATCTTAGTGAAGTCAATCTCTTCCTTTTATATGCTCATCTCCAGAGTACTAGACTCCTTCTTCTCCTCCCACAGTTTATATCCTACCACCAACCCACCAGGAAAATAAATTGGTTTTGCCCTTAAAAGGATTGATCTCTTGTTGCCAATATCATGTCTGCTTTTAGTTATTTTCTGCATTTATCTATTTATTTTTAAGATATTTTTATTTGTGTGAGATATAAAGAAAGGGAGAGGCAGACAGAGAGAGAGAGAGAGAGAGAGAGAGAGAGAGAGAGCGAGAGAATGGGCAAACCAGGGCTTCTTGCCACTGCAGCCAAACTCCAGGCACATGCACCACTTTGTGCATCTGGTTTTACATGGGTGATGGGGAGTCAAACCAGGGCCATCAGGCTTTGTAAGCAAGTGCCTTTAACCACTGAGCAATCTCTCCAGCCCCCAAATTAAGAAGGTTTTGCTCCTGTAAACTAGGGCTTCAGTCCTTTAAAATATAGCTTTATTTTTACATGTTAAATTTATAATAAGATTTAAATTATATTTGGAGACTCGTTTATTGGGTGTGCTATTATCACCTGTTAAACAGCAGAGCTCGTCCAACACTACCACATGCTGTCGTATAAGTTGACTGAGGACAGGAATCTTACCTGTCTTTTCACTAGAGCAGGGCTTGTGACATTAAAAGATGTTCCACTTTTTTTTTTTTCTTTTAATGAATGCAATGAACTCAATTAAGAAAGCTCCAGGCAGGTCTGGCTTAGGGTTCTTCCCAAATATGTACCAAGTTCTCCTAAGAGTAGATCAAAGTGCGTGGAAGGGCAGAGCAGAGTTAACAAACATTGTGGACCTTAGGCAAGTCACTTAAACCTCTCTAAGACTCACTTGGCTCCTTTGTAGGACGAAGTGCCAACATCAACCCTCAGGATTGTATTGTGAGCAATAAGCTGAAATAAGCACGAGTGGCCTTCTCAGACTTGGACAAACATATGCACTCTACTTAGCACAGCTCCTACATTGCAGAAGTGCTGTGAAGTGAATAGAGGGAAAACGTTTCCAGTGTGGAGTTGGCGGCTCCATCCCACACAAGCTGCCCAACTTCAAAGGAAGGGGTAATGCTATTTAAACTTAAAACCACACCATTCTCTTGATATTGGCTCCTTTAAGGACAAAATTTCTGTAGCTCACATTTAGCCATCAAACAGGTTGAAGACTCAAGAAAGTTCTATTATTAGAGTTACCCATGTATTCTTTTCTCAGAAATGGGAATGAGACGCCATCATCTAAAATGAAAGCCACTGCTCCCTCTTGTCTTTCCAACAATTCCAAACAGGATCAGGAAGAGTTTAAAACAATTCATCCCTAACAGGGGAGTGAGGATTGACTTTAAAAACGTTGCTATAAAATGTGGGCATGTGGTCTTAGGGTGAAGCCCAAACACCGAGGTGTTCACTGGGTCCGCCGTGCCTGACGCACACAAGTTCCAACTGCACACCCAGGACTGGCTTTTGGCTTTGAACTCAGGCCAGGTGATAGGGCCAGTCTGACTCTTGGAAATATCACTAGTGAGACTCCTACACCAGAAACCGTACTTCCTTCTAGAAGTCACTGCTTGCTGGCTAGGGTCTTTTCCTAATGATTAGTGCACAGACAGCCACCATCATCTTTTCCTGAGCGCCTGAGGCAGTTTCCTGAGACACAGTATCTGTGTTGCTGAAATCAGTACCATTGTGAATCATGGGCTGGGAGCCTGTGATCCTTTTATGTTAGGGTCAAAACAGCATGGACAGGACTTTGTAGCAGAGAAACTGAGATGGTTTGTTACTGGGTTTGAGATAGCCACAGTGGATGGAAGGAAGCACGGGGCTCTGGCAAAAACAATAAAGCCCTCTCATCAGGTTCTAGTTGGTTCCCATGGGACCCCTTTCCAAGGCATGTGGTATGTTCAAGACATTGCTTCCCTTGCCCCTAGTAAAGGTCTCAGCTTTACTGGTATTTATGCCTCTATATATTCCTGCATTTAATTGTAATCTACTGAAATATGAGTAGAAATGGCTTCTAAGAAAGCCTCCACCAATTACAGGAAAGGGACCACCCTGGATTGGATAAGGAGAGGAGAGATGGTAGAAAAAGACTTACAAGTCCAGATTGTACAGGCAGCTATTCGCCCTTGCCCCTTGGTATGATCTGACCTCCACCCTGGATGGTGTACTTACTTGCCATGTTTGCTTTCTCACTGGCTAAAATAACTTTAATGATTTCCTCGATCTACCTGTACCTTGGTGTGGATTCTTCTCCTTTGGGAGCACATTAACTGAGACTGTTAGCAAGGCTGTGATCATAGGCAGTGCGAGGAAGAGGCATACCTCTCCATCCATAGCCATGGATACTGTGACTCTGATCCTCTTTCTTCGGAGAGAAGAAAGGAGGTGGACTCCCTCCTGGTTGAGAGCATGAGGCCTCTGCATTCTCTCTGGCACGTGGTAAAGACTCCGCTGGCCTCCTGTGTCTTATCACTACGGTCATGCCAGGTAAATGTACTGAACTCTTTTGTCTGGTCGCTTTCTCTGCTGTGGGATGCCCATCCTCTCCTCCTTTCGTATGAGTGCTCTGCGATCACCACTCTTCCTTCTCTGCCTCAATCTATGTTCTCCCACATATATCAACTTCACTTCTTTCTAACACGAGGACTGCTGCTGCCTGCTTGTGTTCCCATGAGAACCTGAGGGGGCCAAGGCCCTTGCCTTCCCCCTTCTCCTATGGCGTTCCCTCAGAAGAAACCTGGAACTCTTTTGCTCCCCCATGACTGGTGCCTCCTGTCCCCAGCCTTTTACCTATCAGATGACTGGGCAGGGCGTAAATTACCAGGACCTCCGTACTCTCCAATGTCAGGTATATATCACCTGGAAAGGGGGACCATAATTTTTAGAAGGAAATTACATAAGTCTAGAAAGTATCTGGGATTTGGACAGCAAAAGTTTGGAAAGATAGCCCAGATATAGAAGGGAAAGAATTAGGAAAAGTGGGGATCTGGCAGGAATGATCCAAGGAGACCAATCAATGTGGGATCACAAAGACAAAAGCCTTAGGGATGCCTAGAGGGCTCTATGATTAGCCCACCACCCATCCACCAGGAGATAGACCTGTTCACACAGGGCTGTGATCAAGAAGTAGCCAGAGAGGACAGGAGACACTTCATCTTTGACATTGCCTACCTCACTGATCCATATTCCCTCGGTTATGGGGAGATGGGAGATCAATCAAGTCTGCCTGAGACTCAGGACAGACAAGAGCCTTGCAGTCCAACAGTACTGGATAGGGAATTTAATTTGTTACATTATGTCGTAAATTTAATTTGGATTCAACTCTCCTTTAATAAATTGGCAAATCTGTTTATATGGCTCTGTTTCATGTTATTAAATATTATTATTAAATAATAAAATTAAATAATAAAAGGAGGACAACCTGGGGAGCTTGAGTTCATGGCAGCAAGTCTGAGTAAGTCACATAAGGTCTGTAAAGGTTGAAACATAAGGATATGGGCTGGAGAGATGGTTTAGGGTTTAGCAGTTAAGCACTTGCCTGTGAAGCCTAAGGACCCCGATTTGAGACTCAATTCCCCAGGTCTCACATAAGCCAGATGCACAAGGTAGCACATGCATCTGGAATTCATTTTCAGTGGCTGGAGGCCCTGGCATGCCCATTCTTTCTCTCTCTCTCTGCCTCTTTTTCTCTGTCTGTCACTCTCAAATAAATGAATAAAAGTAAACAAAAATTTTAAAAAAACCATAAGGATAATCTATGTGTGATGATTAAAGGCTATTAGAACTTTTAAGGTCAGACCTGTGTGAATAAATGGGAATCTCTTAAGATATTGATCTACTCTTGGCAATGTTGACCAAAAGAAAGAAGATATGTTTAATCAAGATAACTACTTCTGTGTGTGTTCTGCTAAGGGTTTTTTGTTGTTGTTGTTGTTGTTGTTTTTGTTTTTTTTGGTGGGGAAGGATTTCGACTACTTGGGAAACTAAATTGTAACAGAATCAAAAATTACTTAAAAATCTATTTTTGCTGAGACTTGTCTACATGTTACAGAAAACCCAGAGGTAGCTAGCACTCTTAAAAACATATAAAGACAGTCGTTCCGATGACCAGATTTAGCTAATTTAAAAGTGATAGTACCCTACCAGCTGTCAAACCCTAGGGAATTACTAACAGAATTGACTCCTATTTTCTAGAAGGACTTAAAATGAGAAGCAAGAGAGCCATCCTAGAGCAGTAAACTGAGGGCTTGTACTTCTCTTCAGAAGGAACCCCAAGGACCAGACTGAGATAAATAAATCGATGGAGTGGAGCAATAGGCCAAATCTCCTACTACTGAAGATTTTATCTGCACTGTCTCAAGTCTTATCCTACTTATAACTACCATTACCTGTGCCCCTCTAGGCAAAGCCTTTCTTATCTGTTCCAAACATTGTTTGAATAGGGTTGGCCATGGTTTGCCCTTCTTTTCCCTCAAATAAGATTTCTATGCTGTTGATTTCTTCAATGTCTAGTCCAAATTGTTTCTTCCAGAATTTAACAGATTCGGCTTCAAATGGTTACTCAACAAAAATATTGACCCATATCTACTTGACCAGATACTGAAGCATAAGTCTCTACATCAGATAAAATGGGACAGATCTTCTGTGGGACTTTCTAGTGAGCAGAATAAGATATTACCTATAGCAGTAGACTCCTGTAATCCCTTTCTTACTGTTTTAGTTTTCTTCGTGTCTTTGGTCCTTGTTCACTCAACCTTGTGGTAGGCTGTTGATTTCAAGATTGTAGGCCCTAAAACTTCAAATCATGCTTACCAAGGGTGGTCAACATGGACAACAGTGACCGCCTCCTTCTACCAAGTGCCTCTTGTTTAACCAGATTTCCTGGCCCTAGATGCCATAGATCTCATCTCTCCCTAAAAGGAATCCCAGGGAAAGACCCATTAGCCAAAGCCCTGAATCATCTGGAAATAACCAGGGTACTCATTGCCCCATGACAAAATGTATTGGGTCCCATATCATTGAGGGAGGGACTTTTAGTGAAACAAATATGAGGAATAAAGTGGGCATGACAGGATGGGTACATGCAGCTGGGTTTGAAGTAGCCCAGCTAACCAGATGAAAGAAAGCTGGGTTCTTATGAAAACCATAAGGCCTGTCTCAGCAGGTTCTAGCCAGCTCCCATGAAGCTTCTTGCTAAGGAGCATGCTGAAGGCACTGCTGCTCTTCCCTGAGCTTTGTGGGCACTTATGCCTTCATACACATACATGCCTGCATCTAAAGCATTTAATTGTATCAGACTCTATTGTGGGTAAGCGGTTTCTAAGAAAGTGAAGCTACTCCATGAAATGGTCTACCCTGGACCATCCCAAGGGTGGTTAAGAGGAGGACCATGGATTATAGACAAAGATACTTTTAGCAGCCACTTCCATCATTCTAGGCTGAGTTATCCTCCACTCTGAAGTGTGTTTTCACTTCCCCTCTTTCTGTCTTATCTGCTGAAGTATACCTTGACCACTTGTTTGACTAACTGTGTTCTGCAACGAATTCTTCCCCTTTGTGAGCAATCAATCGAGACTGCTGCTGTATTTGGCATTGGAAGGAATATAAGGAAGAGGCATATTTCCCACACAGTCTCAGTGATGTCTAGAGCCTATCCCAAGCTCCATACAGTTCTCTCTCTAACCTATTCTGTTTCCCTCATAGCCAGTGGCCCCACCCAGAAAAGTAACAGGAGGAAACAGGCAAGCACATATCATGCCAATTTACACAAGACATTAAAGTACCACTTCCATAAATAAGAATTATGAAGCCAATTAAATCAAGTTCCAAGGGAATGTATTAGGTAAGGGGTAAAATATTAATTGGTCCTGCCTTATAGACTTATCTTCAAGGATAAACAGAATTAAGACACTATAAATAAAATATTTGCATGGTATAGAAACAAATCTACTCTAATTGAAACCATTTAGGGGTGAAAGGGCCTCTGAAAGTGAACTAAAATGGCTAAGGATAATAACTATCCCTGAGCCTGGAGCAGAAAAGCAGGTTCTCCCTTGTCTCTTTCTGCCTAAAGGAGTCTTTTCAGCCTCTGCTTTGCTAGAGGCCAGAATTGTCAGATGGTCTGGTCTTTCCTTACCATCTCTTCCCTAAAGGAGTTCCCCCTTTCCTAGAAGAGATAATCACCCCCATCCAAGAAGGAACATTCCCTTTTCTGAACACCTGAGTTGGAGGATGGACTAACCAACTCAGCTCCTATCCAGTATACTCCTCCCAAAAGATACCAATTAGGGTCTCTAAATGGGCTTTCCCATTTCTCAGAACACCCTTTTGTCAGGAGCTGTTGCTTGGTTTCTTTTCTTTAAAAAATTATTTATTTATTTACTTATTTATGTATTTACTTGAAAGGGAGAAAGAATTGGTGTGCTACAGTCTGTATCTACTGCAAATGAACTCCAGAGGAATGTACCACTGTGTGAATCTGGCTTACATGGATCCTGGGGAATCTAATCTGGGTCCTTTGGCTTTGCCAATAAGCGTCTTAACTGCTAATCCATCTGTCCAGCCTATTGTTTCCTTTACTTAAGCTCTGTAATAAAGTCTTTCTAAATTTTATCCTCTGTTTTGGGGGTTTAATTCCTCAAACTTCAAAAAAGACAAGAATTCAGAGGCCAGTCACTCAGTGGAAGCTTCATGTGACAGTGAGTGTCCAACACTTCTAACTCCTTACTTACTGTCCAACCAAGAACTGAGAAAGACCCCATCACTCTCAATGCTAAGTTCAAATTTTGATAATATAACTAGATGACATTGGTCCCTGAAATTATGCCTCTGAGAGATAGCATAATCTTGCTTTGCAGAACTTTCTCTATCATATGCAGTCTGTTTGGGACAGCAGAAGTGCATGACTAGGCAACCCTTTCTGCATACATAGTAGGAGAACAATTGCATGAAATGTGTTTACAGTTACAAATGCTTCCAAATAAGCAGCATGATATAAATCAGTGCTTGAGCAGTCACCCAGTGAAGTCTACCCAGGCTTGACCTTCATGTCCAAAGTCTCACTGTCAAGGTTTCCCATTTTCAACCCCATTTGCTTGAACAGTGCAATCCTCAGATGGAGTGCTTAAAAGTCAAGATTTCTGGCTTCAACTTGAATTTAGTAAATCACAAGGAAATGACCAGGGAATTTAAATTATATTAAGTAAGCCCCAGGGATTCTCACGCATATGCTTAATTTAAAGGCATATGAAGTGGAGAAGGGGAGGAAAGGAAGAGCTCAAGATGTCACTTTTCCTTTTAGCACAAAAATTTGAGTGGCATTTATTTTTTCCTTGGGTAGATCAACAGTCTGTCTCATATCTCCCTCTGGGATGTGATTTCTGGCCTGCAGCAGTGAGTGGTTTCATCAAGTGACCCACAGACTCATCCATCTCTTCTGGTAATTAATTCTAATACGGCTCTATCTAATACAAAGAAGAAAGACCCTGTAGGGCACAGTTTTATAAGATATTGCAAAGCCTAATTGAAATTCTTTACCTTGTTTTGAAAACAACCTTTCCTTGAGGGGTTTGCAAATATTTAATAGCAATAAAATGCATCTTAGCAGCTCTAATTTTGGCCATGGAATATTCCCAAGATATGGCTGCATCTCCTGAGGTACTTGGCAGAAAGAGTCGAGCTGAGCACAGCTCCTTGAGTCGCAGATACAATGAGAGCTGGAGTAGAAGTAGCCAGCACCGCTCTGATGTTCAGGGTGGGCCAGGTGCTCTTCTGAGCAGCTCTGTGCAGGTTTGACGTTCCCTTTATGGGGATGGAAACTAAAGCATAAGGGGGAAGTTTAGTAACTCCCTCCAGGATCAAGGTGGCAGTTAAACTAGACAGCCTTTGGGCGATTTGCCTTTAATCCTACACTGACTTTCCCTGGTTGTTGTCTGTTTGGCACCCATACTTTCCAAGTGGAAAAGGAGAGGGTAGAGAAGGGGGCAACAAGGGTCCCACGGCCAGGTGACAGCTGAGCTGCAGGGAAATGCAGCTGTTATCGTTACCTTCCAGTTGCTAGGACAAAACACCTGACCAGAAGTAGCTAATGGGAAGAAAGGATCTATCTTGGCTTACAGTTTCAAGGGGAACTTCATGATGGCAGGGGAGAGCATGGCATGGGCAGAGGCTGGGCGTCACCTCTGCCACAGCAGGTGGAGAA
Organism: Jaculus jaculus; assembly: GCF_020740685.1. Taxonomy (NCBI): domain Eukaryota; kingdom Metazoa; phylum Chordata; class Mammalia; order Rodentia; family Dipodidae; genus Jaculus; species Jaculus jaculus. Next base: position 27,759,928 of record NC_059113.1, read on the forward strand.
CAGCAGCAAGAGAGCGACCATAACTTTAGCAAGGTGGAACCAGCCAGAACACCCCTAAGCCTGCCCCCAACAACACAGTTCCTCCAGCCAGGCTCACCTCCAAAATTACCAGCAGTTGGGGACCAAACATTCAGAGCATATGAGTTTATGGGGGACATCTGCTTCAAATCACCACTGTAGCCTTCCCTGTCTATTTCTCCTACTCCATGGTCTAGAAACAGTTCTAGAGCTAGAAGGAAAAGCCTGGCATCCCCTGAATCTGAGATAACCCCCAACTCCCACTCTGCTATGTCAACTTTGCATCCATTCAGTAGTCTGTAAAGAAGCAGACCAAGGAAGGGAAGTGTCTCTAGATTTTTCTGAATTTCCTAGGGTGCTGTCAGGTCTCTTCCTCACGTTGTTTGTCTTGTGTAGCTTAGAAACAACTTTTCTCTTTAGCTTAGTAAAACTTTCCATGGGAAGCTTTGAGTACACCTGAGGCGTGTCCTTAAAGCAAGGAAGTTGAAGGATGTGGGGAGTCAGGACTATGTGTCTCGCCTTCCTTTTCTCCCCATCATGGTTTATGTGTCCTAGGCTTTCCTGTGGCTGGGTCAGCTTAGGTGGGTAAGTAGGAAGATCCTTGCTTTCTGAGTCTGAGCATACAAAATCCAGAAAAAGTATTTTTTCCCCCCAGTAAGGTAGAGGCAGTCTTTTCTGGAGGTACTGAGAACCGGCAGAGCCTTAAGGCTTACAGCTCCAGTTCCCAGAAGTCCAGCCTTCCCACAAGACTTCTCTCCCTGCACTTTGTTGGCTTGTCAACTTTCTATTCAATATCATCAGATCCCAATGCTTGTTGTTGGATTTGACCTTAATAAATTCCAGGCTCTTGCTAAGGCCCTCCTATAAAACTATTCAGTTTAATTTATTAAATCTAAGTGCAAAGTCACACGCTGTAAGTTTACCACACCTCTTTACTCCCACAGAAGCCACCTGGCCTTGTAACCATAGCTGGCTAGTAATGTTATAAAAGGATTCCCGACACTTATACAACCCATTAAGTATTTATTATTTTAGTCAGATCCCATTGCGCAAAACTCCAAAGTCCTTTTCTGTACTCTATAAGAGAATTTTGTTGTTAGGGAATGTTACGTTAAAAATAATGAGCTGTCAAGTGGAGCTTAGAAATCATTCAGTTATGTAGTTTTCAGTGTAGCCTCTATCCAAATTAAAGGAACACCACTTTGGTATGCAAATTCATTTAGTGTGGTCCAAGCCTTAAACTTTGGCCTTTTTGCAGAGATGAATTCTTATCTTAGTTTTTCTCTGCACACTTCCTTGAATAATTTCATTCAACAATGACTTCATTGTACACCTGGAAGCTGTATAATTGCTATGTTGCAGCAAGTCCCAAAATTATCTCTATAATCAAAACCCTTACCTTAGCCTCAAACCTGTGTGCCTGCATACTGAATTAGCTGCTCATTTGACAGTATTACATGGAATGGGCTCATTTTCATGCAAATGTACCTCCCATCCAACGCTGTTTATCCCATGACCCTCCTTTTTCCAGTGAAGCTACCTGGACATGCAGTACATGGGCACTAGGGACAGTGAAGGTGACATTTTCCCTTCCCCTCCCCCTTCCCCATATCACACAATTGCAGACTGCCCTAAAGCATGCTGATTACCTGTAGCCCCTCCTTCTTACATTTTCATCTACTCTGTTCTACAAAACTGAATTGTGTTCCCATGTCATCTCATACATCCAGTCACAATGTGCTAGCTCTTGAGGATGGGAAGCCCATCCTCAGCTCTAGAAATGCTCCCACGCAGCGCCATAGGAACCCATTCTCTTGCCACGACTCATTCAGATGTGGACATGCAATGCTATTCAAAGATTCCATAGGAAGTACTGTGAGTTCAGCAGAAGTTTCCGAGCAGTATGCTCTGCTGGAGAAGGCCCTGGAGATGATGATTCTCTGTATAGTCTCACACATGGGTCTGTGGTGGAAATGATTCTCTGGATCGTTTTGTACATAGGCCAGAAGGTTGCAATGGCTATATCTTCAGAATGAAATTAGCACAATGAATGACCAGCCAAGAAAATCCAGCAAATGTTCAAAATGGGAGTTCCTGTGACTCTGAAGGCTTTCCTCTTTCTGGACTAAATACTTGATTAAAAAAAAAAAAAAGAAATCCATTTATTCTTAGAGACTCTTTAATCAGTCTTCCATTATTTGTTACAAGAATCTCTGTATGATTCATCCTGCTTATTGTAATGAGATGTGTATGTCCCCAACACCACCTTCTTGCTGCCGTGTTAGGATGAGTTTATTGCTCACCTGGATTAACAAAACAATCCTCCTAGCTGGTGTTGCTGCCTCTAATCTCAACCTGCTATCATCCATCCCCTGCAACTGATAATGTGATCAGCCCAATAGCGGAAACAAAATAAAAAATCTGCTTATACCACACTCATGCTCAACTTTTTCAGGGTTTTCTTTATTCTTATTTTTTTTTAATAATTTATGCTTATTTTATTGATATTTCTTTATGGGAAAGGGTGAGATTCAAGAATGAAGAAGGGACCAGATTTCCCCGTCTCCAGGTAGAGGCCGAGGCAGAAGCCCCAAACAGCAGAACATACAGCTGTACCTTGGTCCTGTTTTAGCCTCCCCATCAGATGGTGTGGACAGAAGCACAGAACCTTCAAGGTCAGTATCATGGTCCAAGCCCATTGCAGTGATGGTATGGTAGTTTCTGCAAGGCAGGAAGAGCTGCTGCCTTGCCAACATTGAAAGCTTAGGAGGTTCGTCGTCCACTTCTCCCTCTCTAAACAACACTCCCAAATGGACCAGAGAAACCAAATTATCACAAACAGAAGGCTTGTTATAAGAGGAGATACACAGGTTGGCTAGAGGAAAAAAAGCTGTATTACTTGCCATTAATCAGAAGTCCTTGGCATATTACTGTTCAGTGTTATTCATGATTATTCCTGAGGCTGAGTGATTTGCTCAGAATGATTACCTCCCCTGGGATTGTCACATTTCCCACAGAAACTTCCCTGCTATGGATAGCTTTTCAAGGCCTCTTGAAATTGTTCAGGTGGGTTTATGACCCCAGCTGGACTAGAAGATATCACCAAGGAGCTTTTGAACTGGAACCAAGAGGCAGGCTGTCTGTTTAAAGCTGCTAGTGCGGTTGTTTCCTTCCACAGAAACTGGAAGATCAGAGAATGTAAATAAGAAAAGAGGGGGAAAGATGGGGGAGAGAGAGAAAGAGAGATAGAGGAAGAAGAGGAGGAGGAAATAGGAAAGATGCCTATCAGGGTGTAATTTTTTCTGATTATAGTTGCTCCCAAGACCTGGATATATTCCTGTGCCCAGATTCTCAGAGGTGCCCCAGCTCTATAACAATTCTTCTCCTTCTCCTCCTCCTCCTCCTCCTCCTCCTCCTCCTCCTCCTCCTCCTCCTCCTCCTCCTCCTCCTCCTCCTTCTTCTTCTTCTTTTTTGCCTCCTCTTAACTCCTTTTTCTTAACTTAAGCTATTTCTAATTGATGTTTGTGATACCGGAATCCATAGTATCCCTTGCCACTATATCTGTCTCCTTTCATATCCTTTAACTTCCCATGGCTCTACAGATCTTAGAGCCTGGCTTCATGTTTCTCTCTCTGGCTCTCTTCCAGGGATACTCATTATGATGGTTAATCTGTATTGTCAACTTGATTTGCTCTGGAATCAACTAAGAGACATGCATGTGGGCTAGTTTGAGAGGGTGTTTCCAGGAAGGATTAATTGAGGTAAAAGACCCTCCCATAGAACAGGCAGCCCTTCAGTTGGCAGCTGTTATAAAAGGACAGAGGGGAAAGCAGTGGTGCTTTCTGCCTGGCCACCCTCCTTGCTGTTGAGTGCACCTACCCCGTTGCTGTCACTGCCGCCATTCTTCTGAGACACCCCAGGACCCAGCTTTCTCAGCCTTCCATGTGGACTGGAGACCAGTGACCTCCCCAGAATCCTCCAGGCCTTCAGGAGCAGAGTGTCACTGCTGATGCAACGAGGCTCATGGAAGGGGCGGCGAGCGGGTTCTAAGCTTCTCCAGGGCACAAAAAGCCACTGTTAGACGGCCCAGCCCTTGTCGTGTGTCGACTTTATAAATGCCCTGTGTAATATGTATCTTCTATGTGCCCTGTTCCTCCGAGGACCCTGACTACTGTACCCATGTTCTCCATCTCTCAGTTAGTTTATGAAGTCATATTTACAGTTCGATCTCAAGACCCTGCCTGTGCTCCTGCAGTGCCTCATACATACCCCTCCCCTCCCCCGTAAGTGCCGGTGTCTCATGCCTTACGCGAAGTTAGATATCTAGTTCCTTTGGGGCCATATAATTTTGTCTCTTTCTCCAGTTCCTAGAAATCCATTTATTTGATAAATAATTCTTGATTGACTACTTTAACAAATGATCCAATTCATCATATAAATGCCATATAGAAACCTGAGTGCATTTGATACCCCAGTGAATTAGTGATGTATAAATTAATAAAATACTAGATGGTAAACTTCCTGGAAAAAAATGACATATATATTCTCTTGATGGGATTGAGAATCACTATATCCCTTTTGGAAATTAATATAATAATATATACCAAATGGGTTGAAAATGATTATTCCAAATATGAATTCCTCTTCTTTGTACTACAAATAAAAATAAATCTTAAATACTACATACTAAATGTTAAAGTATAAAACTGCAAAGGAATAAATTTGGGATGCTTTTCTAAATGTTAAAGCAGAATTTTAAAGCCTAGAGGACCAAGAAGCAAAAATGAAAAAATTGTTTTGATTTGTCATCACAATTATATTTCTTTCATCAAAGTTTTACTCTTGATGTTATAAGGCTTAGTAAGAGAACAATCAAGAATGATTCTCAGCCGGGCATGGTGGCACATGCCTTTAATCCCAGCACTTGGGAGGCAGAGGTAGGAGGATCGCTGTGAGTCTGAGGCCCTCCGAGATTACCTAGTGAATTCCAGGTCAGCCTGGGCTAGAGTGAGACCCTACCTCACCCCCCCCAAAAAAAAGAATGATTCTCCAGGGATGGAGAGATGGCTTAGCCATTAAAGCGCTTGCCTATGATGCCAAAGGACCCAGGTTTGATTCCCTAGTACCCTCTAAACCAGATGCACAAGGTGGCACAAGTATCAGAAGTTTATTTGCAGTGGCTAGAGGCCCTGGAATACTCATTCTCTCTCTTTCTCTCTCTCTGTATCTTATCTTCCTCTTTTTCAAAATAATAAATAAAATATTGAAAAAGAATGATTCTCCATATTATAAGATAAACTATAGTATAAATTACAATGGTAAATAGTCATGGGCTCACACTGTTATCGAGAGATGGCTCTGAGAATGGGTCAAGCACCCCCTGCCTCCAACCCAATCTCAGATCCAAGCATGTTGGCAGCTCAAGGATTGAAAGCATTATACCCTTGAGAACAACTAGAAGAGCTAAGCCATTTCCCAGGCTGTCTGAACTTCCCTCTCCCTCCACACAAGATCTTAAACTTCCAGGAGAGGTCCCTACATTTTATACCATACCTTGCTGGGAACAGCTAATTGGAAACCTCACCCAAAGAGGCCTCTGCCGGGGACCCTTGCTGGTCATTCCAGGTGACTGCCGCGGGGTTTCTCCGTTGTTCCTGCTGGATGTTGTTCAGGGCCCAGTTTGACGCTCTGCTTTTTATCTGCTACTTTCCATTTCCTCTCTTACTTTTGTTTGCTATACCCCTAACAAACTCACTCATCCAAAACCATTGATAATTCTTCCAGATATAACATATACCAGCCTAAAAATTCCTAAGATATAAGATTCAGTACATTTGATTGAAAGTCATTCTATTCACGTGTCTTCACTTGGTGAATTTTCATAATGATTTATGGACATTTGCCCTGTTGTGTGGGAGGATGAAGCAGCTGTTCACTGACTTGGCTTTTGCCTGAGCTAACAAGAGGCAAGCAGCTGTGGCTAATGGACAATAATTGCTCATAGATCATTCAGTTAGCCTTGAAGTGCATTCTGGTATTGTCAATAAAGACTGACTAGAACCTCAGTACCCATTGCTGCTCTTCCTCTTCTCAGGGTCTGCCCTCCAGGGGCTGGGCTTTGTAGGGAGATAGTTCTGCATGGTATAGTTGGAGCACATTGCATGAGATGAGGCTGATGCTATTCTAAATGGCAGTAACAAAACATCCACACAGTGACACAGAAAGTTGAGTTTGTAGGCAGCTCAGGAGAAGAAAACCAGGTTCAGAACAGAGTTGTGCTTGATTGGTTCCCAACTGTCTCTCCCTCGCTGCTCCTCCAGCCTGACCTTGAGACCCTCATTACAGGGCTTCTAGGAAGTGAGAATCCCTCAATAACACAAGGTGAGAAGAACATTATCCAGGACTGTGGGCAGTTTGAAGGAGGACCATGGTTTCCAAACTTCATCTCTGTTGAGCAGGCTACATTCTTGAGCACCAGTCTGGTTGGAAGGATTTGAAAGCAGATCTCTGAGGACCCTCCAGCTGTGAGATTCTCTAAATACTATATGAAATTGGTATCATTTTAGACCAACTTTCTTTAAGCCTAAATTGCATTTGGGACATATTTGTGATTGTTGGAACACTTAGTCCCTTCTGAGCCTATCTTCTGAGTTTGAGTGCAAAGTTAAAATGACAATGGGACTGAAATTAGAAATTGGATAATTAGTGAACTGTGCATTGGAATATTTTTAATATATTGCAAGTTTCAGTTCATATACCACAACTTAATTGAATTTGCCCTAAAGCCCTTCAATTAAAAAATGTGCATAAACTAGCATTTTCAAGATAAATGTGGGTCCTGACCAAACTCCAAGAAAATAAAATGGTAAGTTTTTGAAAGGTTAATAACATTTTTCTAATCAAAGCAATAATGGACATGAAGAGGCTATTTTCTTCCTTTTGGTGTGGGAATGTTTGATCCTGATCCTCCCCTCCCAGGAGCAACCCAGAACTCTCAGGAGTTCAGCTAAGAAAGGAACAGATTTTGAACCACTGGGGAAGTGGAATCCCCCTGGGCTGAGCACATGATCCATCTAACGTCTCAGCAAGCTCAGGTAGCACTGACCACAGAGCTCTGCACACACTGGCCCTTCCCAAGTGTTGTTGTTTCCTTCTTGTTGCTGGGCCAATCCCCTGACCAAAAGCACCTCTCTCTCTCTCTCTCTCTCTCTCTCTCTCTCTCTCTGATTCTTTCTCTCTGTTGCTCTCAAATAAGTAATAAATAAATAAAATAAACATTTTTTTTTAAAAGGAACCTGTTATATCCCAGGAGGAAGAGAAGCCCAATTTTGTAATTATTTTCTGGAAGAATGGAATATTGGAGACAGATTCTCCATTATTCCAAGCCTGGAAGCCAGGGAGCCTGGGAACTGATCTGTTGAACTCATGAAAGGAACAGTTGTAACAGGTACCTTTAGCAAAGGAAATGGAGGAAGCAAAGGAAATTGATATCAGGACTATAGGCCTTATGGCTCAGTACATCCTTACCTGGAGATGAACAGGAGTGATCCTTGGCCCTCAGTATAACAGGAATCAACTCCAAGGAACAACTAACTGATTATATCCAGAGTCATCTGGATCAAAGTATGGAGGAAAATGAAGACCTCAAGAAGGATCCAAGAACCAACAAGAAGCCAGAGGCCTGCAGGGGACAAAGGAGTCCTGGCAGCAGGTCACACCTCTTCTTCAGCACCAACCAGAACTCCTGAAGGCAGACGTGGACACAAATGGGTGTGCATCTGCAGGGGAATCTGGAGGAGCGCACCCTCTGATAGAGTACAAAAGAGAACGGAGGCAGAATGACTGCCTTCTTCCTTACCAGGAGCGCTGAAAGGAGCCCTCCGGAAACCTTCAGGGGCCATCGACCAGTGGGTGGATCTGGAACAGGGACTCTGACACATGCTCACTGCGTGAAGAGAGAGGCAGATGCGGTGACCCGCTGCAGCAGCACAATTCTCAAAGCAATGTTCTCCTCCTTCCCAGGGAACAGCAACCTGCACCTTTGTGGATCTGCTCTCTGCAGCCGGTGGCTGTGATTCCCAGCCCTGCTCCACTGACCGCTTGGACAACGGGCAGCACTCGTACATCATGAAGACACAGAGAAACAGGAAAGGAAGGCTTGGGTCATGTCACCTAGAGCACAGGCAAATAATGTATTCCAGAAGTCCTCCTACTTCAGAGTTGACTCACTCCCAGAGTCCTCCATCCATCCACAGTACCTGCTCTAGATGGCTCTATTTCACCAACTTGCCACTTCCCGTCCTTCATAGGGGATATAACAAAGAGGTTGGGGCAGGTGAATTTGAAGGATTTTAAAGTGGCTACTGACGAGGAAGGAATCACCAGTTGACTTCAAAACACTGGATCCTGAGCGTGGTCCTGTCGATGAGGAAGTTCTCCGTGATGACTATGCCGTCTCTGGATAGGAAGGGAAAGTTGTTGCCTGAGTAGAAGTAGATGTTGGAGAGAATTAATGCTGAATATCCCAACCTGAGTACTGACTACTTCTCTCAACTGAAGCCAGAGCACACTCGGAAGTTTCTAATCTGTGCGGTCAAAATAGATGTTTCTCCAAGTCATGGAGCATCCCTGTTTCCATGCTTGGCATATCTGGGACTTAAAATCTGTGTCTAAATGAAGAACGTGGGTTCAGCTAGAGTGCCTTGCCTGTGGAACACTGCTTTGTTCTGCTCTCAGGACAAAAGCCTGCTCCTGTAGGGGCATGTGTGCCATGATCTGGAACCTGGAATTGGATGCATTGCTCTTGTGTGTCAGCGTTAATTCTGCTGGTCTCAGAGGCTACTGCAGAGTGCCAGCATTTGGGCTCACACACGAGCAAAGGTCCCAGCTTCCCCGCTTCTCTTCAGATACCGAAAACCAAGAGAAACTCATGGGGTCAAACCAGCAATGAAAGCAACGGTGATCTATTTAACTGGACGTGCTGGTGCTAATTTTTGACGGGATGGAAAAGAGGCTACCCACATTGTGCTATACCATGCATCTGCTAAACCCATACTCATGACCTTGGGCTGACTGTTCTGGTCTTCACTGGTTCTTCAAATTGTATCTTAGTCCATGGAAGGTCTATTTCATGTACTGCTAGTATGCTCTGGGACACTTGCTTCATAGTCATTTTCTTTAGACCAGTGGTCTTTGTTTTTGAAATGAATAAAGAGTGACTTCCTAAAAATGCAGACAGGTATGGAAAGGAGCTGCTACCTACCTCATGCATCTCTGCTGCAGTTAAAAGGAGACAGACCATTGAATTCAGCATTGCTTTTATTTTTATTTATTTATTTGAGAAAGGAGAGAGAGAGAGAGAAATAGGCATAACAGGACCTCCAGCCACTGTCAACGAAATCCAGATGCTTGCATCACCTTGTGCATCTGGCTTATGTGGGTCCTAGGGAATCAAACCTGGGTCCTTTGGCTTTAGCAGCAAGCACGTTAGCCACTAAGCCATCTCTCCAGGCCAACTTCAGTGTTTCTTTGTGAGTTATGTGTAGTGAGCATGACTTACTTGTCTTCCCCTCATTTCAAAGCTACAGCTATTTTCTATTAAATGTTTGGTGTAGACCCATCCTTTAGGGTACAAGAGAACCCATGAAGCATGGAGTGTGAGTTGTGGCCATCAAAGTTGATTCAAGGGAAAGAAACCTAGAATCATTTCCCATGTGCAACCTTGTCAAGTATGGATGCTGAACTTTTCAGCTTCCTGAGGTCACTCAATAATTTTTTTTTTTTAAATTCATCCACCTTGCACTATCAGCCACCATTATAATTTATTAACACATGTCCCAAACACTCTGTGGCCACCAATGTACACTGCCAAACATAAATCCAGAGCGGGACAGATCAATTTTGGCTTCTTGATTTGTCTCTGTTCCTTTTCTCTTTTCAGCAATTTGAACAGACTACTCTCTGAAACTCTGAGATAACATCATGTTGTTTAATATAGACATACCTTTCAAAATAGCTCATGTTTGGAGAATTGTTTTGCACTAGTTTGCTCTAGTCAGAGCATTTTGTCAGTTTGTATAACTCATGTGAAATCTACATGATCCCACATTCTATTAATGTGTCCATTTCCCACAGAATCCAGTAGCTTTTATCTAGCTTTTTCTTACCATTTCTTATGGTTTCAGAGCAAGTTTTTTTATTATTTTTTTTATTACAAGTACACTAGTGACAGCTAATTCCTACCCAATTCCACCCTGCTGGGTTTGTTCTGGAAGCAGTTGCATGCAGTCTTGCTGTTTGTGCTCCTAAAAGTAAGAGTTCAAAAGACTTGATGCCTTTCATGTGAATTTAACTGGTATTCTGGTGAAAAATGATTTTCTTCAGATATAACTGGGAACATTTGAAAAAGTCAGCCATAAGCAAGAATGACTCATTGTAGAAGAAAACAGCTAGTTTTCAGTTTTTTTCCCAATTGTCTGGAGAAAAAGTCCTTTTGTCACCGATTTCTCTGTTGCATGGTTTAGTGTTTTGCTCTTTGACAGCATGAGCCCAAAATTTGTTATTGGGGATCCATAAAATTTATCTTTAATGTCTGTCTCTCAGATCACTTTTTACTTGTCAGCATTCTTTAGGAAATCTTACTGTTACAAGTTTACTTTTCATAGACTGTCTAATCAAAGAAAAGAACATTTCAAAAACTAAAAAAAAAAAGTCAAGACTTGATTACATTTTAAAGAACCCTCAATTTTTGTTCTCTAGCCCAACAATGACACAAACTGTACTGTTTCTCTCTGAAAGCAAATGATGTTTGTCCAAATAAATATATACCTGAGAAACCTGTGGGATAAATAAGTTTCACCTTCTAGCCCAGTTTAGGCAATCCATTCTCTTCTCATCATCTCAAGTATTCATGCCAGTATAAATTAAAAATTATTTCTCAAAAGTTTAGGACATAATTTTTTCAAATGCAGAAATGAGTCTTTAAGAAAACTCGGATGTATCCAACCACTGAGGTATTGCCCAAGTGACCAGACACTCTATTTCTCATCTAAAGATGCAGAAGAAATCAGCCTGCCTTGTTCTACCTTGGTGAAACTCACATGAGTTCAAACAAGAAAAATGCTTGGCACAGCCAGGCCTGGAGCCAGGATATAGCAGGGTCCGACATGCTGTGGAGTGAGTGGCAGTTGGTAGTGACATCACCCGCAGATGAAGTACCACCTTCTGAGCTGTTGATTACCACTGAGTCTCATGTGTTTTCATTGCTTTGGACTAATCTACAATGTTACTATGGTAAAAAAAAAAAAAAAAATAGGACTCTCATTATTATATTACCTACATGTTTCTTTTTTTTCAATTGAGCAAATAAAATGTGCTCTTGAAAAACCAACAAAAAAAAATGTTTTTTTTCCATGCACAACTTGAAACCAAGCCTAGGGCCTTGTACGTATTAGGCAAGTGCTTTACCACTGGGCTACAGCCTAGACTTTGTGATTTGAAGAAGTTTGTTTGGCTTGGCTATGTAGTTTAGTATGGCTTTGAACTTACTATGTCACCTAGGTTGGCCTGAAACTCAGGATATTTCTACCTTAGTCTCCCAAGTATGGCATTACCAGTATGTGGCACCACACCCACCTAAATATCATTTTTAAATTTTTTTTGTTTATTTAATTTATTTATTTGAGAGTGACAGAGGGAGATAGATAGATAGAGAGAGAGAGAGAGAGAGAGAGAGAGAGAAAGAGAGAGGGCACGCCAGGGCTTCCAGCCACTGCAAACAAACTCCAGACGCATGAGCCCCCTGGGGAATCTGGCTAACGTGGGTCCTGGGGGAATTCAAGCCTTGAACCGGGGTCCTTAGGCTTCACAGGCAAGCGCTTAACGGCTAAGCCATCTCTCCAGCCCCCGTACATAACATTTTTAAGGTTGGTTCTTGACACATCTGTCTTCCCTATGGATGTGTGTCAGTGAATATGGGATGTATGTGGAAAGCTCATTTTCTTTGCACCTGGTCTTTTGTCTGCTCTGTACTATGAGCATCATAGTTGTTTGCTGTGAAGAAGTTGGAATTACTACCCAACCCAAACAAGCTCTTTTCTTTTTTATTAAGAGCATACTTTGTATGGATATATCATGTGTTGGTACCATCTTTTCCCTCATTCCTGCCCCCATCCCACTGGGGACCTTGCTAAATGGGGTTTCTGGTATTCCCCATAGAGTTGTGAGTTATATGTTGTGAAAGCAACAGTGAATTTTGGGGTGGGGGATCAATGCCTCTGGGCACGAAGTCCCAACCTGTGGATGTTACAATCTTTTTGGTCCCTCTTCCGCAAAATTCCCTGAGCTGAGGTGGGTGAGTTTTTAATCTAGTTCAGTGATGAGCTCTTTGGAGCTTCTGGATTTCTGCTTTGGTAGGTGTTGACTATCCTCACAGTCTGTCTCCTTCGCCCTGGTGCTGATTGTCAAGCTCACCATGAAAGCAGCACTCTTGCTTGTCTCCTCAGTTCCTCTGTGGTTTCACTGGACCATGGCTGAAGTGTGAGGGTTGGTTTATCTCCTCAGTTCTTGCTACCTTGAAAAAGAAAGACAGATGCTCCAATGGAGAGTGAAGTCACCATAGGTAAATTAGGATGAGAATAATTAATTTATGGAGAATATGGTAGATGCATCCCCTCTTTTAGCTAAAGATTAGTGGGACCTTGTCATGATGTTTGTCTCCATAGGATTCTGACCTGGTTCTCAGTTCCAGATATGGGTTCCTTTCCAATGAGTTGATCACTTAGACAATCAGAAAGCTATTGATTACCCACCAAGGCTATGTCCCACCAATACACTGGTGTGTACTTCTTGTCAGCCTGGTTGCTTCTGAGTAGCATAGACCCCTGCTTGCTCACACCATTGTTGGCTACTTTCCCTCACTTGCTCATGGAGTACTTCCTGGCACTAGATGGGCTATCTGAGGACTGGATCTCTCCCAGATTCAGGTCTGTCTGTGTTCTGTGTTGGTAGAATATGGTATCTTCACCAGTAGGGTCTTTCTTTTTACCTATGTTGGGTAATCAAGTGCTTTGGCAGAAGACTCATGTTTCGGGGACCTCATAGGTCTCTGATCAATAGCTCAATGTGGGTAGCTATCGATGTCTGGTACTGGGAGTTACAGGCCAGAGCCAATTTTTTTTTTTTAAGTTTAAGTTTCATCCTATCCTCTCCAGTGCCCATCTTTTAAGGCAGTCTCCCCATACTCCTGTTGAGGGTTAAATATTTAAGTCTATGTTCAAGGGTAAAGGTTTCTATGGTATCAGTGTTCATTTTGTGTTTAGTTTTGTGTTTATTTTCCCCAACCTCTTCTCTTTTCTAAGCCATAGCTCTGTGGCTGTGTTTTAATGGCTCCCATACTTCATACTCCATGAGATTTTTCTCTCATCAATCCGGTTTAGATTGCACTGTGATATCCAATATCCTATTGGGAGTAAGAGAATAGACAAAGTTAGTTGTTAACCTGGCAGACTTTCCCAAACCTAATCTGAAGCAAAGATAAAGATGATGGGATTTAAAGAATTACACATCAGCAATGCAATTGATAGAAAAGGGTATCTTATTTTTTAAATGACATTAAGCATGCATCCTAAGCTTTATTTCTTCATTGGAAGGAAGCCTGGAGACTGACTCTAGGCTTTATTTCTTTTATTGTTTGGCATGCTAGAGAATGAACCTTGCCTTGTATATGTCAAGCAAGAACTATAATACTAAGCTTAGCCTCCTTTACTGTAAGACTGTTAGAATTATTGTACTGAGTGGTTAACAAAACAAATTTATGTTGCTCCTGTCCCCATTAACAAGAACCAATGTCAACGGGTTGACTTCAACCTTTAAAGACTACATCTTGGGGTGGGCATGTAAACCAGTTGGTTGAGTGCGTCTCTAGCATGCTTGAAGTGCTGGGTGTGGTGGCCCACGCATGTAATCCCAGAATTTAGAAGGTAAATGAGGTAATTCTTAGCTACATGAGCTCAGCTGGGTTACATGAAATCATTTCTCAAAGAACAAAAGTTAACTATATCTTTCATAACAATTTGAAAACTAAAGCAGAAGTTTGGATGGCACTTGGCCTGAATTTCCACATGGCAATAATTTGCCAAGATCACTCTATCTGGAGCTGCTGTTTGACTTTTGGACCCTCAGTCTACTGAAGGGCCCTAGGTAGTACCTGGTAGTCTAGTACAGCTCCACAGACAGAGACGGGCATGGGGAGTGGAGCAGAGACCAAGTGTCCTGGTATCCTAGGCTTCCAGAATAGGCAGAGCTGGTGGGCTCTGGGCCAAGGGAGCTGCCTTGTGTGTGGGGGTGAGTGAACGCAGCACATGAACAAGCAGCTGTCTAGGTGTTGGCAAAGAACAAGCTGACATGAGCTCTATATTTTTAAGAAAGGGGTGAGCTCAGCCAAGGTCCATCACTACCCCCACAAGGTGAACCTCCTAGAGAAAGAAGAGAGCCCTGTTCTAGGTGTTCCCATAAACATGTACTTTAATTCTTTATATATAGAATAAAAATTACTGTAAAGTTTAACTTTACTCTTAAAAGAAAAATGATAATTTGCCAAGATCAAATGAGCTATCTATGTCTGACAAAATGGACATGTTTTCTGCAGGCCTTACCACTTCATGACTACATCCTAAGAACCAGCAGTGACTTTCTCTGAGATTCTTAGGGTGCTACTGGCTTAGAGGATGGGTTTACCTGTGCTCACACCAGTCTCCGACTATGCTATCAGATATGATCTGGGAAGGAAGATAGGTGCACAGACATCCACACCCATCTATCACTGTGCTGTTTCATCTTGATTCTATACTTGTTTGGATGGAGCACCTAGCAATTAGTACAGCACACTTCTGTGTGTCTGCGAGGTTGTTTTAGAGATGATAAAGGAAGGAAACCCATCCTGAACATGGCTGGCACTATCCCATAGACTGGGGATGAGAAGGGAATGAAAGGGGAAAAGAACACTGGAGAATACATGAGCTCTCTCTCTCTCTCTCTCTCTCTCTCTCTCTCTCTCTTTCTCCTTCCTGGCCACCATGGTATGAACTACTCTGTTTTACCATGCCTTTGCTGCCATGATGGATTAAAATACTGGACAATGTGAGTCAGAACAATCTTCCAACTGTTTCTCTTAGGTTTTTGCTCACAACCATGAAATCCAGCCAGGCACAGGAATGGAATATTACTGAATACCCTCATCCCTTTTGTTTCCCATCCTCTGTCTTCCACACCAGAGAAGGTGCCTTTAGCGGCCTCCCACCTAAGACTCAGACCACTATAGTGATTAACAAGTGGCCATGAAATCGGTAACTTGTTTTTTTTTTGTTGTTGTTGTTTGTTTGTTTTTTTGATGTGGGATCCTCCAAAGCCAGTTCCTATCCAGTTGTTTTCCCAGCCCAGCTTCTATCTAGTGGAAATTTCTAACTGGAATCACGTGGCAGGAAAATAAAACCGAGCAGTGTTAGATGGCTTTCCCCTCTTTATACCACTAAAACCAGGAGAATCCGGGGGCCACTCTACTAAACACATTCATCCTACAGGCAAGCCATGGGAGGGATAGAGATGGACAGCTGGTCAGCAGGGATCAGAGCTACAGGTCAGATTTCTCAGAACCATACTCCATTAGCACCCGTAGAGGCTGCAGACATCAAGGCAACTGTGAAAAAACAGCCTGTTGTGTTTGTCTGAGAGAATGTGATAATGGTATTTAAAGGAAGAATACATGGGAAGGAAAATAACATTTACCCTGGTCTTCTGAGACATTGGATGCCCAATGCTGGCAAGTGATCACAGAGCAAAGCTACCAAGACCTTATAGCATCCCCATGTTGGTGACATGCTTAGATTCCTCAAGTTCTTGAGAAAGGAGATTTTAGAAATCTGGGTCAATATAATGATTCTACCACCAGAGACCTCTTTCCACTTGATGTGAAAAACCTAAGTAAGCAACAGGAAAAAAAAAAAAAAAAATGAACCACTTTTGAAAGGCATCATGGGTTACACATGAGGAAGAAAATTCAACAAGATGTTGTATCCTCAGTGGCCTGTAATCTTGTTAAGACTATTGCTTCTAGCATGCGGACAAACAGAAAACAAGACAAAGAAGGTTAAGTTGAAATGGAATAACGGCAGGCTGAAACACACAGAGTGGGAAGCCTGACTCAATTTCTTGGTTTTATTTCTGAAGCCTGGCACAGCTCCTGACATATCCTCTGGATTTTGTTTTCCATGGTGATGTTGTCTAAGGAAAGTTTTGAGAGAAAAAAAAAGAAAAATTGGACTCACCATTTCACCATCTAATGAGCAATGAGCAGCCCCACTCGAGGCTCCAAGATGCAGACAAGAGAGTCTGTTGCCCAAGGGATCTGTGGGTAAAGAACAGAAGTTCACAGAACAGTGACGTCACTTAACACACATTTGGGGTGTGCTTGTTATAGTGGTGAACCATGAATTGCTTCTAAACAGATAGAATACAAATATCTGGAACAGAACTTTTAATTCGCATTTGCTTCCTGGGAATGGAATCCAGGGCCCTGATCACACTAAGCAAGGGCTTGGGGCCGAGGCATGCCACAGCCCTGGGAACAGAAATTTGAAAGCTGCTTTAGTGTTACCCTGTCTCTCAGATATGTTCAAGTCACTCTTGGTCTACCTGGCTAGCTGAAGCTCTGAACAAATCAATACCAGATTAATGAAGCTTACCAAAATAAAATAGCCTCTATTTTTAATTTTTGTTTGTTTTATTTTCTTTTTTTGGAGACAGGTTTTCAAGTAGACTAGGCTGACCTCAAACTCAATGCATAGTGAAGGATGACCTTGAACTCTTGACTCTCCTTCCGCCACCTGCAAGCTTGGATTATAGGTGAGCTTCATCACACCTGGCCTCATCTAGGCTTTAAAGCATTCATATATGCCCTGAGAATTTGGTTGTTCCTAAAAATAAAGTAAACTGAAGAATAAGGATCAATTGAAAAGTAGAAAGCATTTATAGTTTTTTAAAATTTTCTATGTATAGATTCTGAGTTTGCAAGTGGAAAAAAAAAACAACAGAAAGCAGACATTTCCTTTGAAAGTTAAATACTGAATTCTGTTCATAATACTTATTACAAAAAACACATGATTAACAAATATTTAAGAAATATGAGTTTGACAGTAAGAGTCTCTCTGAGGGCCCCTGCCTTTCTGGCTCTGAAGAGATTTGAACCTTTATTCTTCTCCCCTTATTGTTCGGCAAAACCTCCTTCTGCTTATGCTACATTAAAAGAAAGGCTGTGTAAACATCTAACATGAAGATCTCTCCCAAGCCACTTTTCCCTATCTGGAAATTACCCAATAGGCAGCATCTGGGCTCTGTTTCACATTGTAGTGTAGTCTAAAGATAATTCTGAAAATAATCTGGACCTTACAGCTAATGAACAAACATTAAACACATAACCTGAGGGGTACTGCCACTTCTATCCACCAGGTATTTGAGATGAGAGGGGCAACCATAGTGTTCTCTGTCATGGACACCCATGGGAAGAGTCATGGGTCCTGAGATCACTAAGACCCCATTTCCAGGGGATAGTCCAGAGCGGATCTGGTCCTTTTGCCTCTAGGATTCTCTGAAGCTGTTGATTCCTAACCCTTCTGCTTTTGTCTGCCTAACTCTGTTTCTTGGGTTGCATGGTTAGAGCATCCATCTTAGCATGGTCCTTGGAACTCATCCCTCATCATCTTCCTGACCATCTGTCATTCCCCTTAATTTGAGACTTTGCTTATCTCCAGACTCTTCATTTCCTTTTTAACTGCTGTGTGTGGCACAAATCAGTAAAGGGCAGGGATGTGTCCTAGCTTTGCTAGATTAGATGTATGTGTTAGGTTCCTAGTACTTCTGAAACAAACTTACCACAAATGAAGTGGAGTGAGACAACTAAAGTTTATTTTTTCATAGTGTTGGAGATAAGAAGTCTCAAATCAAGAGCCATGTTTCCTATAAAATTAGCAGTGGGAAATTCTTTCTTACTTTAAGTTTTAAGTGAGTCCAGATGTATGTTAGATATCTAACCTTGACCTGCCTGTGTAAATGGCTTAATTTCCTTTAAAGCCACTCACCAGTGCATCAAGTTCCATCAAGATAACCCAGGATAAGCCCATTTCAAGACTCTTAGTTTAGTTATAGTCACAAAGAATTTTTAGCCAAGTGACTCTATACAGATTCCAGGGATTAAAACATGCGCATATCTCTTCTTTAAGGGGGGGGGGCACAGTTCAAGTCCTACACAGGTCTTACTTTCTGAATTAACACCAACATCCCATTTGCAATGACTCTTGCTAAGACCCCTTTTCAGCTCCACACATCCTCCTGCCCAAAAACATTCAGATAAAAGTCAGAACATGTTGAACCACATAGTGACACAAAGGACAATAAGTTGTACCTCAACTAAAATTATTCTTGATCTTGCTTAACCCTTTCTCAGAAAGGACTCCCAAGGCTGGAGAGATGGCTTAGCAGTTAAAGCACTTACCAGCAAAGCCAAAGGAGCCAGGTTTGATTCCCTGGCACCCACATAAAGCCAGATGCACAAGGTGGCACAAGTGACTGATGTTAATTTGTGGTGGCTAGAGGTCTTGATCCGACTATTCTCTCTCTTTATTGGACTTTCTCTCTCTCTTTCTCTCCCTCAAATAAATGTGTATTTTTTTTTTTGTTGTTGTTATTTTGTTTTGTTTTTGTTTTCTTTAAAGAAGTAATCCCAGGAAAGAATGTGTGTTCATCATTCACCTGGCACATGGCATTACCTGACAACCTGGGATATCTGTCGCCTTGAGTCTGCAATAAGCCCCTGCTCCTCAGGGGTAACCTGGAAACTCCACAGTCACTTTCATACCCGCTCATCTTAGTAGCCATCAGCTGCCATCCAAAACACTTCATGAACTCCCCAGACTTTGGTTTTCTTATGGGAAATTAAAACATGATTTCTGCTTTCTTTGTCTCTGTTAGAAATATAAGCTGCTTGAGTCATATTTAAATTTTTTACAATGATTCCAAAAGTTTGCTAAGCCCTTTATTTTTATTTATTTATTTATTTGCATGTGTATAGTGTGTGTGTGTGTGTGTGTGTGTGTGTGTACCCCGAGTCTTTTGCAAACAAACATCCACCTGTCTTTACATGGGTGACTGATGGAATTAGAATCAGGCCAGCAGGCTATGCAAACAAGCATCTTTAACCACTGAGCAATCTTCACAATCCTCCTCTAACATCTCTTAACTCTACTTCCTGGCTACATCTCTCCCTCTGAAACTCATGCTTGCAATTTTCCAGAGCACACCTTCTGAAACAGACAGATTAATCCATGTATACTTAATTCTATACTCACCACTCAGAGAATGTCATTGTCCCTAAATCATTTCATCAGAGTATTTAAAGATAGATTCTGATGGCCTGTGATCATTCGAGGCCAATCACTCAGAAAACTTGAGACTGTAGGATTCCTGTGTAAAAGCTCTCTACAATGAATTAATGTGTTGACTACAGCCATGATCAATACACATTGGTGTACTACTCAGTTTATGGTTGCTGTTACAAAATACTTGACATAATAAATGCGTGAGGAGGAAAAATCACTTTGACTCGTGATTTCATTGGTTTCAGCCCTGCTGATTTTAGTGCTGTGAGGAGGCAGCGTGCCATCGTAGAACACAGCAGAGGAAAGCAATGCCTACAGCCACCAGCAAGCAAGGCAGAACGCTCACTTTCAGGCCGCTCTTGGTGGCGCACGCCTTTAATCCCTGTCCTTGGGAGGTAGAGGTAGGGGGATTGTTGTGAGTTCAAGGCCCATCTGAGACTATATAGTGAATGCTAGATCAGTATGGGCTACAGTGAGACCCTACCTCAAAAAATAAAAAAAAAGTTTACTTTCAAATGAAGTCGGTCCATGCACATCAGTTTAGCTGTGAAATCCATAAGTGCACTAACTCATTAGTGAAGTAGGAGCCTTCATTATCCAAAGGCCGCTGCTCTGAACACTGCGACAGTCGGGGCCAAGCCTTCAACACATGGCCTTTTGTGGCCATGTAAGAAAGACCCAACTGAGGCAACTAGGGACTGTATATAGCTATGAATGGGATATAAGCAAATAAAAAGGGGCGGGGATGGCTAAGCAATTGAAGGCCCTTGCTGGTAAATCATGACAGCTCGGGTTCAATTTCCCAGAACCCAAGTAAAGCCAGATGCACAATGTGGTGCATATGTCTGGAGTTCATTTGCAGTGGCTAGACCCCTGGCATACCCATTCTCTCTCTCTCTCTCTCTCTCTCTCTCTCTCTCCCTCTCTCTCTCTCTTTCTCTCCTTGCAAATAAATATTCAACAAATAAATAGCTAGAATGTTTAAACTGGGCTTGACAAGAGAACATCAATATTATGAAATCTATACTTAAACTTCAAATCTTTTAATGAAAAAACTGTCATGTCATATTTACCTAAGAATATATCTTACAAAAATACTGCTTTGACAAGAGAGATCTGTCCCACTTGCTATATGCTTTCATATAAAAAGCAGTTCCAACATTTCTCAGAGCAGTGACAGAGCAGCTAGCTCCGAGGGGGCTTTTCTGGAGACCATATCATATTCTTTTCATAACGGTGAGGACAGGAACGTCGTATTTCTGTGCAAACATCTTCCTTGATCACACATATTAAACAGATTGTGTTTACCTTGATCTGATTCTATCATAAAATCTGGCAGGATTTTCTTTTATCCCAAAGATCTGATGTTAAACAAGTCCTTCCAAGTTTCTAACATGACCTCAAGTATTTGAAGTAACCCTAACTCTATTTTAGAGTTAAGAGCCTGTTATAGCCAGTGTCACCATGTTAGTGTTTGACACAGTCTCCTGTTGCTATTGTCCACCTTATATTGGCCAGGGGGTAATGTTTACCCTCTGCTCACGCTATCATGGAGCTTCCCCTTGGGCCTTTAAATCAAAATAAACCTCTTTTTCCTGCAAGCTTCTCTTGGTTGGGTGATTTCTACCAGCAATGTGAACCTGATTGCAACATATACCAATAAAATTTCCCTCTAACTATGTTTGTGTCCATAAATTAACAAGTTCCACCCCCAACAATACACTAGGAGGCTTTAATTTCCAATTGTCATCAGCTGGGGGAGACTAGAATTCAGAATACCTAAGTTTATGGGGACACCTGTATCAAATCACCACATTCCACCCCTTATGGCTATAGGAAAGACTCAAGACTTGTCAAAGAACTGAAGTACTGAGAAATTACATTTGAATGCTCAGCACTAAATGGCACTTCTATATAATCCCTCTCCAATGCAGAAGAGGAGGTAGGCAGAAAGAATGTAAGGGCCAGAAGATGGGGAGGAATGCTATGTAATGCTGTCCTCCAGACACGATACAGACATTGTACTTATGAATTTACCCATAACTGTCACAAACTCCAAAAGACCCATCACCATTCTATCAAGAATGGTAGAGGAAGGTATGAAGCCATCATCCCTATGTGAGGAGTTATTGGCAGTTCATGATAGCCAAGGAAGTAAAAGAGAGGGGTGATGTCTACCCTATGCTCATGTCACTATTTTCCATGCCATTGTGGAGCTTCCCCTCAAGTCTGTGAGCCAAAATAAACCTATTTTCCCACAAGCTGCTCTTGGTCAAGTGATTTCTGCCAGCAACATTAGCCTGACTGCAACAGTAATGTTGGTACCAAGGAGTGGGATTGATACTAGACACCTGACTGTGTGCCTTTGGCCTTTTGGAGCTAATTTTCAAGAGGAATGTGGAAAGATTTGAAAACTCAGCCTAAGAGATGCCTTGCAATGCTGTAAGTACAGCTTGATGGACTATTCTGATCAGAGTTGAAAGACCTGACTGCAGTAAGAAATGTGGACCAGGAATTTTGGCTTTTGAGGGTGAGAAAAAGCTTTGCCTGGACTGGCTTAGAAGCAGTTTATGTGAGAGGATTCCTGTTATGCCCATGTCCTGAGAATTTGTGCAGGACTGCATTGCATAGAAATGTACTGGTGTGAGCAGAGAAATATAGCACAGAAAGAAATCTTGAGGCCAAAACTGCTACATGTTCAGCTGCAATTGAGAGATTATAACAATTGAGATTGGGCCAGCTAACCTGTATTGGAACCATAGAAGGAATACAGTCATTTGGAGAGGCCTGAGTGCTGAAGTATCCTATTCTTCAAAGTCTGATTTATTATTACCTCCTCCCTCGCATTAACAGATTGGCACCCAACCTGGTATTGTGGAGTATAAGAAATGCAGGAAAGAGAGGGTCATTGACTTTGCAACTCAGTCTTATGTTTTGGAAATGGCCATGGGCAATATGAAGCAGGTTTGCTGGATGCCCGCATGGAGACCCAATGGGGCCATGAGGATGAACCATGAATTACAGTTGAGACCCAGTGGAGATTCCAGGGCCATGAGATGGCTGCCAAGGAGAGCTGCTGGCCACAGACGAAGTTTTCCACAACTGTGAGTAGCCTAGTTCGAGGGGTAGAATTGGAACTCCAGAGACTTGTTTCTAGTTAGAATTATCAGACTTAGAAACTTTCTACTGATTAGAATTTTTAGAGTTGGATCTAAAGAGTTTGATGTGTGCCCTGTTTAAATCTAGTATTGGTTTAGTATTTCTTTGCTATTCCCAGTGCCATCTTTTACAGTGTGAATGTTTATTCTGTGCCACTATAACTTTGGGGGATTTTTTTTTTTTTTTTTGGTCTTATGGCTCAGTTAAAATATCTTGGATATGGGAATGTTTTAAACATCATTGGAATTGATTAAAATTATGGGGACTTTCATTAAAGTTGGATGAATGCATTGCATTTTACATCATGTGTGGTTGGTTATCAGCTTATGGGGGCCAGTGGAGGAATGTGGTGGTTTAATTCAGGTGATCCCATAAACTTAGGTATTCTGATTTCTAGACTCCCCCAGCTGATGGCAATGGCAAATTAAAGCCTCCTAATGGCAGTGTATTCTTGGGGGCGGGCTTATGGCTGTTATAGCCAGTTTCCCCATACCAGTGTTTGGCACTCTCTCTCTCTCTCCTGTTGCAATTGTCCACCTAATGTTGGCGAGGGGGTGATGTCTACCCACTGCTCATGTCATCCTTTTCCCTGCCATTGTGGAGTTGTCCCTCGAGTCTGTAAGCCAAAATAAACCTTTTTTTCTCCCACAAGCTGCTCTCGGTAGGGTGATGTCTGCCAGCAATGTGAACCTGAATGCAACACTATGTTTACTTAAGTTTGTATGTCAGCTATAGTTTTAATTCAGCTTTTAGACAATTATACATGACACCTTTGTAGGTTCTGCTGAAGATTCCAGTCGGCTTACCTTCCATACACAGTTGAACTGTGTGGTCTCAGAGAGCCTCTCTTGTGTCTTAGCTCTCAACATTGGGTGAAATCTCAAAGACAAGCAGGTTTGCTTCTGTTGTCCTGTTCTTCTTCCCACCTTCTCTCCTTCCCTCCTTGCTCCTCACTCTGCATTTGTTTGTAATCTTGCTTCTATTTTCCTGCTGAGTTGGCATCCAGTTTTGATGCGCTCATGTCTTCTACATCATTCACGTGTTTCACCCATCATTGGAACACGTTGGTGGGTTTTTGACTGTGAAGTTATCTCCATCAGTAGGGGTTATTGAGTCTAGGAACTAGGATAGGCACCACAGAGAACTGTCTTAGATTTTCTTGTTTGTGGGGTTGTACACGAAAATGCCTTGTTTCTCCCAGAAAGACAAACTGACATTTGATGGATGAATTTCTTTTTTCCATGTTATTCAGACCATTGCTGATGTTATAAAGCATAAGCTGGCAGCTGTCTGTCTTGGTGATGGAGAGAAGGTTTTGCCTCTCATTGCATGAGCTGATGTGTACATATGTATCTATATGTGCATATTAGTGTACAGGACATACTAGCAGCTTGTAAAATCTGTCAAAATAAACAAGCTGTGTTCTAATTGTCTTATAAGCATTTATGTGAACTCATCTAAATACAATATTCTCACAACTCCCAGAAAAGATACACCTTGACCTTCTAATCATTCAGTTATTCTACCCTTAAAAACCAACATTTCTCATATAAGCTTCTACATCAGAGAGCAAGCTTGTGAAGAAAAGGAGCCTTGAGAAAATCAGGCTGCTGTGATAAATTTGCTTTTCAAACATCTACATAGCTTTCTGTTTTTCTGATAGAGAGTATAATAAACGTAGACATTTTATTACATTCTACATTTATCTTGAAAAAAATTTTTCTTTGACCTTCTCCACCTGTAGTAGTTTGAATGGATGTTCCCCAATGGATTCAGTAGTTTTATTCAAGATGTAACTTAGATATACAGCTGTCTGGCTAGAGAAGGTGTTGGGAGGGAGAGGGGCATATCTTGAATTACAGTCTAAAGGAAGGCAGAGTGCTGGAGCTCTGCCTGGAGTATGCTTGCTTATGGTGCTACTGGTGGTATTTCTCTCTGAATGGGCCAGTGAAAGGGAGCCAGCTTCTCAAACTACTGTGGAACTTCCTCTGGATATGTAAGCTTAAAATAAATTCTGTTTCTTCAATAAACTGTGTCTTGTTTGGAAGTTCATCCCATTAACACGAAGCTATCTATGACAGAATTGGTACCAGAGGCCCAATGGGCCCATGAACAAAGTGGCCATGGTGGCAAGGATGCAGGCTATGCATAGGTCATACAACACGGACTTCCATTAACTAAGACTGACCTGGCCACAGCTGCTGCTGAGTGTCAAATCTGCTAGTAGCAGAGACCAATTCTGAACACCCAAAATGATAGTATTACAGGTTGGATACATTGGATCACTTATACCATGAAAAT